>NW_028186757.1:2592074-2649967 GCF_003343005.1 Rhea americana | reverse complement strand
AAAGGCACCAGGCAAGTCATTACTTAGAAGGGAGATGCCCTTCATGCTGATAACTAAAATTACTTAATGAATGCTCTATCACAGTCCTAGATAGGAAAACATATTAAGATGTTAAAAAAGATGATTCTTCCAGACAAAGTCTGAAGCCACACTTCTGCTCTTCTTCAGGGTTATTGCCTATTCAGTGACAGTATGTTTAGAAGTAGATTTTGAAAATTTGTCCAGTTTTGACTAAATTTATTTTCTTTTCTCTATGCATTTAACTACACACTGCAGTTGCAGGGGGACATATTTTTCTGTATCCTGTCTCAAAAGGACAGCGTAGTGTTACTTAAATACTCAGAAATCCACTGTCATCTGTTTAAGRAGACACAGAAATTGGATATAAGCATTTCAGTCTGTTCCACATGTGTCCAAAAGTAAAAGGAACTTTCAATTAAATGTTTATCAAAAACGTTGTGACAATATTAGATAAAAGTTCCTTCCTATAGAAGTCGACAGTAGGTTACAGGAAGTCATAGACAAGCCTTGCTATTTGGCAGGTATTGCAAGATAACATTTCTTTGATGCAACAGCTTTTCACTGGAAGATAGTAATTTGACAGATTTGACATACTCAAGAATGAACCACAYACTGTTGAAAGTTTCAACAAAAACTGGGAGGGCATATAGTTCTTCCAGTTTCTTCCTAACTTGAGTAATAGCTGRCTATTAGATAAAATACTTTGGTCTTAAAATCCCTGCTGCATGCAATTGTAAATGTAGCTTCTTTCATCTRTAAGAAACCACCATTTATTAATCAGGCTAACTATATCCATGCTGGCAGTACTTAAAATTTGCTGATTTACAGTAAATCATTAAGACAAATTTGTCTGAGTGGCTGTTACCTTGTTTATAAGTAGATTCATCCTGTAAACAGCATAATAAAACACAGTGCCTACATCACATTAAATTTACAGAAATTTATATTTAGTATCTGATTGCTAAAGTGAAGTCTAGCTGATTGTTTATATTCATTATATTAATTATCAAGTGACATGACAAGAGAAATATTTACAACAGCTGAAATCTCCTGCCAACTTATAATTTCTGAATACAGAAAACAATCTCCTGATAGAAGCGATATTCTGACTTTTTTCCAAAAAAAATTCAGAATTTTCTTCTACGAAATTTAGGTTTTTAGTTTTCAGTTCCATCAGAAATGGTTGTTTTCCCTTAAATTTTAGAAGGCTCCACAGAAAAGTAACTCTTGGTTGCTATTAAGTTTAATCTTAAAAGCTGAAAGGAATAGAAATTTCCCATTTTCTTTATCCCTGCTTTTATTGATACTTTCTCCTTGGCCTTCACTCATTTCCATTCCCTCTTCTCTCCATCTCTCTCCACCTCAACCTTGCTGGTGATGTTTATAAGCTTCTGTCTTTTTTCGCTTCTGTCTTATGATCAGATGTTCGTTCCACATAAAAAGCAGAACTAAAGTAGGAAACCAAGCACAGCTCAGAGGCAAGTACATGTTAAAAACAGCCAGAAAGTCTTTTGATTTACACTTTTACAGATTAATTTTACACGTCATGCTTGAGTGTATCAGAAAGTGGCGACTAAAGCCTGCTCTTTGTGTAACACAGATTCCAGAAATAAGTCACTGAAATTAAGATCTACTAGCTCAATTTACCAGTTGACATAGGTGATCCTAATATACTCAAAGATGAGAAGAAATCTATTTTTTCCATTAGGCATCTAGCCAAAGTTACTGATTTGCAGTCTCATTGGTTTTCTGTCCACCCAGTCACATCTTGCTCTAAAAGGACAGCTGAGGACACCTCCCTCAGATTCAGCGTTTATTCTCTTCTTTTGTCGGCAAGCAGGAAGGCATAGGAACCTTTTGTCAATACACCAGCATCAYACCACTTACATGATAAAATACTAAAATGCAGTTAGGTTGGTTTTGGCTAGATGTCTTCTATTTATCTTACATGACTGACCCCCAGGTGATGAGGAATGCCTGACACTGCCTACCTATGCAAAGTTCAAAATGCTTTGCCTACTTCTAGTGGCATCCTTTGGTGTTACTGATACTTACGTTCCATTTCCATCCTACGTCTGATTATTAGTTATTTGATCAAAGACTTCATCTCTTTTCCTTCCTTCAGAGTTCTGAAATTCCTTTTAGGGAACTTTCTCAGCAATTATAATTTGAGAAAATGGCAAATGATTACTTCACCTGAGATACATTWTAAGGGGATAAGTGTTGAGCATCATCCCCCTAAAAATCAGGCAGACACTGTCAGCTTATTTTGCATAGCTTTTTGTATACATAATCTAGGGAAGAAAAAAGAGGTAACCAAAATTACTAGTCATTAAAAGAAACAAGAGCAAACAGATGAAAATTCTTGGTCATCACTACCTACACTCAACAGCTTTATAGGGAAGGCCTGAATGCTACTGAGGTTAACAGAGGATTTAAGGAGTTCCACAGATTTTTCAGTGTCAAGCACACAAACACAGAGTCATAGAATCAGTAAGGTTGGAAGGGATCTCTGGAGATCATCTAGTCCAACCTCCCTGCTCAGCAGGGTCATCATGACATAAGTTTCACAACTAGTATTTCCACACAAATCAGTTTTCCACTATAATAACAATTTGATTTCTACAGAGAAGAAAAGCATGATCACTGACAAACAGCTTGCAGAAAGGGATAAAATTAAAAGATATATTTATACATACACACATGAACACACAAGACCATCTAACAGAAGCAACAGGCATCTCGTAGCAGCCACATTCCTAGCCTGTGAAGTGGTTATGTGCGTTCTTCATGCTTTTTCTACAAGCACCCGGATTGCTCACAGAAAATGCTAAAAATATGCATCCATGTTTGGACAACCCTTTCAGATGACTAAAAGTTTGTCCAAACTCCAAATTAAGCATAAATTTCAGCTTTATTTTTTCCATTCCATAATACTGTCATCCAAATAGTTCTAATCAAAATTTGGGGACTTTAAAGAAAAGAGATACTATTTTATCTGGGCAAACTTTGCATATGTCCTCAAAGTCATAAACATAGGCACTTATATTCCTAAAACTCAACACATAATAGATAATTAAGATATATCTTACCTTTTGCTTCTAAGCATATTCTTGATAATTTAACAAATGATGCTAAAACTTAGTTCTTTAGTCTGTAAGAACAATATAAAAAGTTTGTAAAGTTACCTAAGGGAGCAATATATCTCAGCATATAAAAGGAAATAGGATGATTATCAGAAGAAAGGATCACGTTCCTTATATGCTCAAACAAAGCATATATCAAGAATAGGTTTTTATTCAGGACATTACTATGACTAGAAATAATAGTCTAAAATTAGGACCAAAAAGAAACCGCAGAAATGTCTTGGAAAAGTTTCATTTATTGATTTGTATTAGACTACGAAAACAATTGTTAAAAAAAAAAAGGGGGGGGGGGGGACGTAGCCAAAACAGCCAAGGCATTTAAACTGTAACGTAGCAAATAAAGTATGCAACGTAATTTTATGCCATACTTGGGAATGTGAAAATTATGCCTAGAAAGACCTGTTTTCCACCTCTAATGCATGTAATTCATTTCAGCATTTTCTGCTAAAGTAAATATTCTAAAAAGAAGAAGAAAAAAAACAAAGTGTCATTTCCTTATTCCACAAAGTAATCTCACTCTCTTACTCCCAAGTATTCACAAAGTTATGAAAAACACACATGCACTGGGAAAATACTGATACACTTAAACTTTTACCACTCAGGTTAAAAAAAAATGCATTTCAAACATTCTATTTTCAAAAGAATGTCACATAGCGTTCTTAGAATGACATTTTTGATTTATATGACAGTAATGAGAAATATTTTAAACAAAGTGTTATAGCAGTCTTTTTAAAATCAGTGATGTATTGGGTCATGTAACAGAAAAATAAACAAGGATGCAGAACAGAGTAGCTTATAATATGACGTTGTGCAAGTTTCAGTGCATGTGTTACATGAAACAGTTTTAAGGCATTGGATATCTAAGCAGAGTAACTAGCAATTAGAGGCAGGAGTTGACAATTCCCAAATATTAACTGGAGATGTACAAACACCCACTTTCTGGTTCAACAGAAAGTTATAATAAACATAGATCAATTGCTGAAAAAAATAATTGTTATCACAGAGAATCTTAGCTGAGCTAATATTGTTCTTTATGTATGAAGTTCTATTTACACGCAAGATAAGTGATAAGTTATTTGAATGTTTTTATTATTACAATATTATCACTTCCATTACTTCACAAAAATGAATATATATTGAAAATAAGTAGCCAACAACATAATTAAATGCATCCTATTCCTGAATGATGCAACTTTCTTGGTTTTTAAATAACTACAATATAGTACATATAATCTACGTACAATATAGTACATATAATCTAGAAGTGGAGAAAAAAGAACATTGATTCTCTATTCCCTCAACAACAATCATACACAAGAGCTGAAGAGTACAAATTAGCATTAAAATACCAGCCAGTTATTACTGGTTCTATTATAATATTCTGAACAAACAATACTTTGAACAAATACATGCAAAGTTAACTACGGTTAGGCGCCAATAGAGATCTGAATTAAAATATCCTGGGATTGCTGTTAATTTAACTTCGTGCTATAATTTGCTTTCATCTTGTACACTCTTCAGATATGTGTAATATTCCAGTATTATGTCAAGAATCTACAAATGAGATTACAGTCAAGAGCAGCTCTGAAGGTATCCAAAATGTACATTTCTTTTTTCCCCCTCACAGAAGCAAGAGTTTCTGTTTAGAAAGAAAACTCATAATAAATTGTGATAGAATTCTGACAAACTTGAAGTATTGTGTAATTATTGCCTTACTCCTGTGAGACACCATAGATGATAAATCAACTATAAAAGGCTTGGAACTGGAGAAATTGCTATTTCAACTAAATGACAGAAGTGTATTAAGTTGAACAGTTTCCTAAGTAGATAGCTGTCAGCTGTCCCCATGAAGGTTGCAGGTGAGTATCTGGCTTCTGAGTGAAGTTTGGCAAGAAGGAAGATTTCAGTGATCAATTCGTGTTCCTGGACCCAAAAGCAAGAGCTCAAAGTGGGTTTTTATTATCAACTGCCTTAACAAAAGGCACACTGACTGTGATGCACTAAAAGAGATCAGAGAGGTAATAAGGGAAGGAAATACAATTGCAATGACTGATACCTGTGAAAATCAGGCAAATACATTGGGACACAGAGTGGAGAAAAAACTTCTAGTGCTACAACGATCATTGCATGGAGAGATGGTTAGAGAAACCATTAGAAATAAAATCCCAGACTTAGTACTGAATAGTATGCCAGATCTTGTTCACAATCCATCCATTGAAAAGCTACTCAAATAAATTCAAACTAAATATCTGACTTTCCTTCAACCCCATTCAGAGCAAGAAGTCTGCCAGAAAATCTGTAGCACCAGCTGATGATCAGGATAAAGAAAAGCAAAAGAAATAAAGAACTACCAGACACAGAGTTTACTAACACTGTCCCTAACAACAGTTTAGTGACATTGAAACAGTTGCTTGCAATGGCATTGCAATGCTGTGGAAGGAAGAGAGGAAGAGAGGAAACCTGATGAACCAGCCCTGTTTTGCTTCTTTGTTCCTAGCTGGCTTCTGCTTTCAACCACTTCTGGAGATGCAGTCAACTTCTAGAAGATATTGAATCTGTTTGGAAAATAATACTCACCACAATAACTCAGTCTTTTGTTCTACCACACATTTTAACTCTGTTTAGAGTTAAATTATCCCTGGCTAACTACTGCTTTAGCTCTATCATAATCTTAATGAAAGAACAACCAAAAGGTTGCCACACAATCTACAAGATTAAGCAACATGCAGAAAAACCACAAACACTTCGCTTCTACAGTGCTGAAAAAAAATAAATAGTGCAGATCAGATTAATTAATGACAAGTTAACCTTGTTTGCCATAAAAATAAGTCAACAGTAAGAAGAAAAAAATGCAACTTAAACTATTCTGATGGCTACTGTATCCCAGCATTGTTTCTTGGTCACTCTTAACTTTCTACTGGCTTCCTATTCTATTAAAATACTTATGTACATGTAAAGCTCTTAATTTTTTTTTCTATTTTATCAAGTTAGTAAATGTGTTTTATCAAGACATACATTAGCATCTGGTGATTTTACTCTTCAAAACAAGATTTGTCAGCCAAAACTAAAAACTCACCGTACCTGCTTTGTTGAAGCACTTAATATGGAAACTAGGAGAGAATAGTTTGCAAAAACATAGGTTCGAAAGTCTAATGAAAATATATAGATTGTTCTAAAACCTTTTTTTTTTAAGAAATTAAAAAACAGTAAGAAAACTGTAGGAAAAATAGGATTTTTTTTTTTTTAAGACAAAAACTCAACGACTATTCCTATTGTTAGTGAKAACATTCATGTTTGTCTCCTCGGGTTACTAGCTTTCTAGCAGTTTTATCACATCTTTCTACACCTATTACAAGAAATGGGGTAGAATTTGACATCTAAAGACAAAAAATAAATTATTCAGCTATTTTACCCTTCCAGCCACGTGGATATTTACTGTGAATTAATATAATGTCTTGTAGTTAATTGACTCAGTTATGGTTTAAYTTTTTATATAACTACACTTCTGATTTGCATTTTTAAATAAAAATAACAGTGTTGACCTGTTAAGGGCTTTCTAAATCACAGTAAGTTACATAAGTGCATGTTGCTCATAATAATGCATGCTAGGGTGTCATCAACAGTACTCTATTTTTTTTAATGCTGCCTTTTTTTTTTTTTTTTTTTTTACATCTGAATTCCTTATCTCCCATCAGAATCAAGTAGTATGTTAACAAGGATATCTAATATTAAAATTAAATTTAGATAATATCTAAATAAGCTCAGACATGCATGCAAGATCTATCCATGGAAATACCCATCCTTCTTCTCCAGATCTAACGTTACTCATTTAAACTAAAACTTTAAGAAAAATTTCAGTGCCTACTCTGTGGACTAATCCTGAACAACATCCTGATCACTCAAACTTGGAAGTACAGTACAGAAATTAATAAAACWCATGAAACTGAAAGCAGACACTGCCATAAATATTTGGGCTTTTGGCATGAATTCTTACTAAAGGTTGAGGATAAAAGACTCATCCTCAACTTTAGCTACTTTTCCCTCTTCAGTGAAATGATCACATTGTGAATCAGAATGTCATTAACGTACTTTCTGTGCATCTTCCGAATTCCCTTGACTCTACTTTCATCATGTAGGAGATAAGAGCACAATCAGATGACTATATCTGAATAAAGATTACTATAAAAAAAGTTCTGAAAAATAAAGAGTAAAATAAAAAAGTTGTTCTATATCTAGTAAGTAAAACTAATAGATGTCTGTCATCAAAAATAAAAATAACAGAATTAACCTTTATGAAAACCTCAGTATTTTCTATATAGAAGAATTCTGTGTTGATATCACTTTTTTTTTTTTTTTAATTAAAGTAAAAGTTGTGCTATCCTGGCTTTTTTAACATAGTCTGTTTATAAACAAATTGCTGATTTCTGAGCCTGTGATCAAATAAGTCCTCTGTGACTAAGGTTAATTTGTTTTCCCCCAGAAGTTAGTGAYATGAAGTCCAGAATGACGGAAGATAAAGAAGAAATGGATTCAAGATTATTACCATGTGCGCCCACAGGATCCTCTCAGCGCCGTGCTCTTTTTGTGTCTGGATATCAGTAATTTAAAACTAAACATTTCCGACAAGGAAACAGGTTATTTCAGATTCCAGAAGGCAACACAAAGGCAACAAAGCAGCCCATGCCTCCACTATTAAGAGAAATACAAATATACAAATTAGGGTAAATAGTACATTTTAAAAAGTCACAGATAAGACGCAGTTTTTCCCCTCTACCAAACCGAGGCGACATGTGCAATATTCTGCATCCTGTTTTCCCTGCCCACAGAAACTTCACAAGGATCCTTCCAGCTCCACTGAATCAACTTCTTCAGGCCAGACTCCCTATAAAAAACTGATTCTCAGGAAAGATTTTTCTTAGTAAAAGACTAGAATTATTTTTAAACCTCTAAAGGGCAGTTTCTTTACCAACCCCTACGCTCAGCTCCCAAAGTAACACACAAAATGTGGTTCCAGGTGCCTTCATTCTCTTTTAATCTAAAGACTGCTGGAGTTGAAAGACTCCTTAAATGTCTCGTATCTTGAATTACCATGACTTCTGATCAACTTTATTCATCTCATCTTCGGTACTTAAACTCCATACAGTCTGGAAAGTAATTGAAGCAATCCTTCCTTCCAGTCTAGTTTGCTCCTATCAGATTTCACACGATGAACTGCATTTGCATAACCCCCTTTTTAATTAGTTTGAGAGAGCAGGGGTTGCTGTCTATGTTTTAGCATATTGACCCATCTTGAATAGCCACTTAAATTTTTTCCAGCTCTTTGAACCTCTTGACCCCTACACAAACAGCTCAACTTTGAGATAAGGCACCCCAGCACATTTTACACAGACAGACCAGCACAAAGATTTGTATCACAGCAATAAAGCCAGCAGATTAGATGAAAGAGTTTGGGGCATGAGACTCTCTCATGACCACTTGACCTTAAGCGCTCTGCAGTGCACTGAAGACAGACTGAAGTAGACACAGACCTGGTTACAGCTGAGAGACGSTTTTAGCAAGTAACCTACCTACCTTTCAATCTATTTACTTATCAAATTTCAGTTCATGTTCAGTGCTCACAAAAGTGAACCAAGTGTAACCACACAGATGAGCTTACTAATGCTGATAAATCAAGTGTGGAGGAAAACTTCGTACTTCAAGAAAACGTACCATGAACACGCTCAGGGTAAAGAGCTTCACGGTAAACACCTTGTTTTGCCTCCTTCCTGCATTCATCAAAATACAAATGTATTACACAGCACATACCCACAGAAGGGTACATTCGTAATAGCTACACCACAGCTTGAGAGGAGGTTAATAATGATATAAATACCTTGCAACAATTCCTGAGGAACAATATGAAAGGATATGTACTGTAGGATAACAGTCTTGGAAAAACTAAAATAAATAAAAGAAAAAAGAAAAGAAAAGAAAAACAATTCTTTCAGAGTAAAAAGCTTCACTTCACATATATTCAATTTTCATGTCAGGGTTTAAGAAAAAACAGGTAAGAGGAAGAAGTCCTACATATATTGGTCACTTGCTTTCTAATAAGGCACATCAGTGCTTTAAAGAGAAATAATTTTAGATAACGACAATTCAAACAGAGAAGATGCATTGAAATATTACTTCAGTAGAGCATTTCTTTGTAACTGAAGGTAGAGATAAAGAAACATAATAACTATTTTACTATTTAATTCAGCATRCATAGTTGCAGCACCAGAGGCAGAAATGATGGTACACCAGCATAATTAACCATGGTTACTCTCTTTTCTTAAACTGACTATTAAAACAAGCTAGTCTATACRCTTGCAGCATCAGAGAGAAGGAAAACACACACACACACAGCCTCCCTCCTCCTCCCCCAAGGAAAGGTAAAAGCACACGATGGCATGATAGACATCTCTTAATAGCATTCAGTAATGAAAACTACTAGCTAATGAAAACCTTCTCAGCAAAGAAGCAAAATAAGACATGATTAAAATGTAAAAAGATTCATTTTAAATTCCAATTACTAGGTGTCTGTCAAAATATGTTTCATCATATGTTTCATTACTGCACACTCCCAAAGCTTGCATCTTTTCATTGTCTGCTGTGGCACTATAACAAATTCTACTACAACGATACTGAATCACTACTCTACCAAAACAAATAGTATATTCTATAAAGAAGCAAGGTTTGCCCAGGAGAAATATTATTTTTAAATCAACTGATATCCAATGAAAACAGAGACATGCTTTTGGCACACAAACCATTCATCAGATCAGAAAAACAGAGCAAATGTCTGTACCTCAGTGAATGAAAATTGTAAATAGTTAATAATTTCCAAACAGCTAAGATGACAGAAAACTAGGAAATCATCATTTTAGTTTCTGAGGCTATAAATCAATCTTAGTAGCTTAAACTAGGGTTTCAGTCTGTTGTCTGTTCAGTCTGGAAATAGAAATACTCACTTAGCATCTACAGTGAAGACATCTCCTTGTCCAGAAGAGCTGTTATATAAAAACACAGGCTTGTTCAACAAGTACCATGACAACCAAAGTTGTACTTCTAGTACATACCTTGTCAGTAATTGCATTTCTTCTACTGTGAGCTGGATTGTTCAAGGACACACAACAGTTCTTCACTTTTATAGTTCAAATACAATCACATATTGGCTACTTAATTGTCCTGTTCTGGAAGATATAGATAGGAGAAAAAGCCACCCTAAGAAATRAGGTCAAGGATAAAATAGGATTGACATGCTGAAATGTTTTCTAGATAAAAACTTACTTTTTTCAGTTTTCATGGGAAAAAAATATTTCATTCAGTTTTAAAATTAAAGCTCGAGGACAAAGTCCTTACCTATGACCACAACTACTAAGCTGCTGAACAACTGAGAGTTTTAACACTTATGAGTGGAATACTACATTAGAATATAATGCTAACGTAAGGATTGATAACCAAGACTGGAGAAATTTAGCAGGCCTTCTGTTTCCAAAATAACAATTTCAACATAATGATTAATTTTAACTCTTATCTTTCTCCAAATTTTTGCTGCTTAACTCAGGAGCTCAGTAAGTTGCTTTCTCTACCCCAGTATCCTCTATTAAATATAGATAACCATCCCATTTTTAAAACTACCATAAGAACAATGAAGACAGAAGTCACTACCCTCACTTGATATAATATCTTAGTAAGACAATTTGTCTAGCTTGCAAGAAAAACAGGTTCAGTTCCATCCTAACCTTGAGAGCACATCCATGTAATCTATATACTTGCAGACTGTTTTAGTCACCAGGCTTCTGAAGGTGTGMTGATAACAATTAAATAAAACAAAACAAAAACAAACACTACTGTCTAAAGCAGATGCTAGTACTTTTTTCAAGTTCAGCAGCTAGAAAAAGCAACAACTACTTTCTMCGCATTCAAAAGATAATCACAATTCATAGTCATAATTCACTTCAAAGATAATGAAATTATTAGCCTTTCAATCTTGCTGGTGTCTTTTCCATTTTTTCTGATCGCAGCGTTACACTCTACTGGTCTACCTTGGCAAGGTCAGACTGCATCCTTGGAGAGTCTGCAGGCAACAGGAAAATGAGAGAAATGGCTGACATGAAGAATAGCAGAACTTCAATTAAGAGAAACCTCAGTAAACTTGAGGACCGGGCTAACCTCAAGAAGTTCAACATAAAGTACAATGTTTTGTACCTCTAGCACTATAGTTCACTATTTGAGTAGTAGCCCTGTTGAACAGGCTCTGGCACTTAGAGCAGACACCAAGTTAAACAGGAGTTGACAGTGTACTCCCATCATTAATAAGGCAAACTGAGTCCTGAGCTTTGTTAGCACAACAAGAGAAGTTATTCCCGTCTTTTACTTAGCATTCTTGAGGCTGGAATACCACAGAGCCAGTTTGTCAACCCCCTCTTCAAGAGGGATGCAGAGAGGTGCAGAGCACTACCACAATGGTCTACAAGTACATGATCCACGAGAAAAAGGTGAGGAGGTTGGACTTCTTTAGTCTGCTGAAGWGGAGGTTGTAGAGGCAAGCCGGTAGCAGATGCCAGCTATTTGRGGAAGAGTTTCAAGACAAGGAAATCAAACTCCTCCTACCAGTGGCAGATGGCAGAGCAAGGCAAAACAGTCACAAATTAGCATCTAGGAGCTTCAGGTTGAACAGCGGGAAGAAAGGGTTTCCAGTGCTAGCGCAGCACTGGAAACTTTTTAATCTATGAGATGTTCTGTCACAGATATTATATGGCAGGACAATCCCAAACAGATGGAAACATTTGCCTGCAGACTTGAGTCAGGACCTCAGCTTTAGAAAGCAGTGGTGCCTAACATCTGCTTCAGCAGTTTTTTCCAGTAGTTAGCTCTAGAGAAATCCTTGCTCAACTCCACAAACACTGTAGATTGCCTTTATAGGGAAGGCAGAATCTCTCTTAGAAAACTACAGTCCCCATCCAGCACTTGAAGTAATTACGATAAATCTCTGACAGATTTTGTTGATTAAGTCGAGCCCACATGTGCATCATACAAGACACAGGTTTAATAATAAGCAATGGAAAAGCCCAAAACAGTAGGATGCATAAGGTGACTTTTTCAGTAGAGGTAGAAAAACATGGCAAAAAAAAATGACTATAGTTCTGATCAACCATCCCCAAAAGAATTCTTCTAGAAAGGGAAGGATTATTAGGCATATTAAAAAAATAGAAAATCAGTTTTCTAGAAAGGAAAAGCACTGATTGAGGCTAGTCAAACATAATTTGAGAGCTGGTACAACTGCAGACAATTAAACACTTTGAAAGAAAAAGAATTAAACACTTTGAAAGAAAAAGAGTAAGACAGAGACGTTAGACTAGGCGAAACTAAAACAACTGACTATGAGGTAAACATGAATAATCTCAGTAGGGAAAATAAAGATTTTTGGAACTATAACCTTTCCCTTAGTTGACATTTTTTCCTCTCRATGCTGGATTTACTTAACTAGATGCCACATGCTTTGAAAACTGAGTGCATGAAATCATACCAAGAAGGTATCAGAGAGAATGTAAAAGTCTGCAGAAGTCAAGTCACTCAACACTGCCAATTTTTTGAAAATCAATACAGTCATTCTTTCCCTTGTTCTTTATCTGTCCATATTTATCAGTTTGATACTCATTTAGATAGTAAGCTTTCTGGGCTGTTTCCTTTACAGCATTCAGTTCCATAAGGTCTTGGCCCATGACAAAAAGCTCCTCAACCTCAGAATAATGAAAYTCAAAGTCCAAAATCAGAATGGCTATAGCAAAAAGGCATAAATGGATTAAAAAGGCAGGATGTAGACTAAGAAAAATCCTAAATAAATTGGCTTGGCATTTATTCACTCTTTAGCCTTTTCTTGTATTCCAAAAACTGTTCCCTAATATTGAAACTTTATCAAGAAATATGCTCAAAGTAGTAAAGCAGTCACATTGTACAGCTGTAGAGAAATAAAAGCTTGACTTGTCTCTTCTGCAAAAGGAACTGTCATTAGATAAGCARAGACAAATACCACAAAGAATTATGACCTTGCTTGCACCAGTTCCCTCAGAATATTTTTTTTAATCTATTACACTGAAAGAYGCTACTAAAGCTCTAGTTTCATCTTCTGATTTCAGAAATATGCCTATAGGAGAAAAAAAATGACAAAGCAATGAAAGAACAAATAATTTACCTTATAAAAAGGCTGAACAAAACAATCTGTATGAATTTAATTAATTGAAAAGCTAAGACAAAAAAGACTGGCAAAGAAAGTTTTAGTTTGCTTTCATTAAGGTAACAGACTGTGAGATTARGTTAATTACTGATCAAGAAAATGGCTTCAACTTTTATTACCTAAACGCTTCCTTACAGTACAAAAGCATGCATTCCACCACRTCACGTGGCTTACCTCTGTTACTGGAAAATTAATTGTAGCTACCTGATTAAGGATCTTACTCCTGGTGTCAACCGTGTTTAACAGCCAGGCTGGAACAGCCTTTAGTATAGGAACACAACCGAATGAAGCATTTTTCAGAGAATAAGCATTCTTAAAAGCAGAGAGAGACTAGCACTGTTATTTGAGAGTAAGCTGAAGAACATACAGACACATCTGTGGATCATAAATGGGAGGAAAATAACAATACCGAACCCCAAGGAAAAGTATTCTATGGGACAACATTCTGRAAAGCAAGTAATAAGAGGAAGATTTTAAAACAATTAGGAAAAGGATTAAACCTGAATTCAAATTTTAATCTTTCAGAGAAACAATTTAGCAAAGCCTCTCTTTTCCTCTAAATGTTTCATATTATGCCAGCATAAGAAAAGCCTTGRCAACCATTCTCCCTCACTGCTGTTGCCACCAAACTGCAAGTCTCTCGAGTGAACACCCTGTTGTCTGGTCTCCCACCTTCACCAGGTAACTGTCATGCAGGGTTGCTCTCCTGACGAACATAGCACATCTGCAAGTGCTTTACTTGCACTATTTCTTATGATGAAAAAAAACTCTTCCAAACAAATAGATCTGTCATCATCATATTACATTTTTTTCTCTATGAGGAGTAAAGAACACCACTAATTTATTTGCTCACGCACCAACTTTAGGACACTGCAGAATTGCATGAGCATCAGCAATAATGCTAATTCTAAATTCTAAGTTCTGGCTTTAGTTACAAACAAAGAGCTCCTGTAATTCTTCTGTTTGAAGAGAGAGGACTGGAAAATTCCTTTTTGAAATAATGAAAGCTCCAATTTATTTTATCATAGAAAAAAGGCAGTTGGAAGCAGTCATCAAAATAACTAACTCTTCCTAGTTTTCTTCATCATTAGATCTTATAGTGCTTTACATAGGATGCCAACATCACAACCTTCATTTTAAAAGATGGAAAATTTGATACAAAATTCAATGAAACCAAGCCAACATATAAGATACAAAACCAAAATAAGAGGCAAGATCTCCTAAATTCCAACTGTWAGAAAAACACAGCCAAAATACAAAATAAGATGTCTTTATTTCTCATAAGCACTCAAGGATGGTTTTGTCATACAAATTTTAATTTCCAAATTAAAACAAGAACTCCTCATATTTACTTGTACACTCATGGCTTCAAGCAGGATGGCTGTAATAATATGGATCATAAGAGGGAAGAAGCTGGAAATAAAAAGTATAAAAGATTTCTCTCTCATGTGACTGTAAATAATACAAAATAGGACTTCCAATGGGTTGTATGTTTTGGGAGGGTTTTTTGGGAGGTGGAGGAAGGACTGTTTGCTTACATATTTCCTAGAGTTCAGTGATCTAGATATTCATTAGATTTCCACTGTAAAAAGTGACAGAGTAAGCTGTCTTTTTTTTTTTTTTTTTGACGAAAATTTAAAAATCATCATTGGCTCAAATTACAGTTCTGAGCTTAGGACCACAGCTTCTCATACAGCAACATCAATCTCCTTGCTGGKAGCAACTCTAGTTATGAAGTTGGCAAGAACAAGAAAGTGTGAATTCTTTCTAGCAATGTTTTCTRAATTGGAATGAACGCTTCTCTATTTCAAGAATCAGATGTATCTGTGGGTACAAGTTCTACATTAGGGACAGAGTCATTTTCTCCAGTTACCTGCTTCATTTCCAAGTGGCTTGGAAGAGGTAGTGACTCTAACAAAGACCACATTTTTATCAGCTACCATTGCAGTATGGTATTAAGGGATGAAGAGAATTGTTTTTCCTATGTTTGAAGCTTTACATTTTTCTCCTCTTAAACCTTTGAGATRATCCTTCAATTTACTTCAAGTTTGACTTAGAATAATATTAGAAACTTCATCTGACTTGTAGAACTGCACAACATATTTTTAATACACAAATGCATAAATGCATACTACACCTAGTTGGTCAAAAAACATGCTTTTGTCCTTTAAAAATGCTATTTAAAAAAAAGATTGCATTTATGCAATTTATGTATTTATCATTATGTTCAACCTTTTATCTGCAGCATGCAGTTACTCTTACTTCTTGAACTCAGATTTACAGCAAGACTGTTWAACAGAAAAAAGAAAACAAAAATGCCCTGTTGTCGCATTACAAAAAACAGGAGATACATAGAAATACAAAAGAGACAGAGCTATACAAAATCCAAAACCYAGTACTTGAAACCGTGACTAGTTAAATAATGGAACAGGCACCTAAAATAAAAACTGACGATCACAAACCACGAACGTATCTTGTAAGATTGCTGTCCCTTGGGAAGCACGGAATACAGTCCTAGCAGGAAAGAAGCTGTCCATTTTGCAGGCGACTTCCAGCCAACATCCCCAGTAGATTCAGACCTTACACTTCCAAAACAAAAAAAGCTTGCTGACCCTTAACAATAATACCGGTGTTTCAAAGGAGAAATCCAAAATGGCTGTACTGTACTTCCCACAGGTTCCACAAACTTTGCTAATAAGTTCAGTTAAAAGTTTTTAATCAACTTAATTATTGAACTGTGATGTGCAATTCTAAAGGGTTATGAAGTCCAGATTCMGTAAGAGGCAGAATTCTTTTCTTTCTTAATCACGTCATTTGTGTATTTGTAACTTTAAGTACTTTACCTGTGCAGACACAGGACACCTTCAAAAAGCATACTATAAAGTATCAGATTATGTCAAATGAAAATAGCTGGAATTCAGTAACATACTTGAAGGATCTTCATTGGATTCCTGTATAAATACTCTCCCTAATGTTTAGTCTGAATATTGTATCCCTTGTTTACTTGCCTCATAGTAATAAAAACATTTTAAAAATTCTTTATAATGCTCATGAAAGCCAGGCTACTGCATCTCTCCTTCAAACTTTAGGGGAAAAGAGAAAAAATAACACATAAGAGAAATATTATCATTTAGTGCCCCAAAGCAGTTTTCAAGGAGTGAGTCAAAACATTAGTCTACAATCTGTTGCATAACAATAAGTGATAAATTACATACATTACCATAAATCCATAATCGTATTGCAATTGTATTTCACAATGGAGTSCAATTTTCTCTAAATTGATATGCCGTGCTGACTAAATTGAAGTTTAAATCAGATGACAGATGATTTCTGATATACACGCACGATAAGAGAAAGTATGCCACCCACAAACAGTTTTCATGTTTGAAACATAACAAACAGCTTGTGAATATGAATCAAGCTACATTCTTCAAAAGACCAGGAAATGTGATTAGAGATGTGAATGTGCTGGCATCACCAGCCAAGGATTGCCACCTTGTTAAAACTGTAGGCAGGGATAATTATATGGCACAGAAAGTATTAGAAAGATTAGCAGTAACAAGGCTTCTATGAACTCAAATTTTAGAAAGTTAGGTGCAATTTGAACAACCTACTGATCTTTTTAGCACTCTTTTTATGGGAAAAGATACTTTTCCCACGTTTCCCCCTCTTTCCGAAATATATTACACTATCACAAAGCCCTTTGCAAGCCACCCACTGAGCAAGCTTTTAACCATTTGAAAGTATTACTATCTTTAAGGATAACCCACAGGAAGTAATGACTACATGCTGATTTCCTTGTTTTTTCAGAATTACCTTTTAAAAATGATGTACTTTTGACTCCTCTGCTTCACTGATTACAGAAGAACAGCTCAACTCCCTCCTGGCAATGCCATAGAGGGAGACAACTGCTTCATCAGCAACAGCAGAATCTCCCTCCAGTTGCTTCCCTGAAAGGGGACTGACTGCACTGCAGCCAAATCGAGGCAAACGCAGCAGCTTTACCCACGTGCAGGGAAGTGCTGCCCCACATCACCCCTCCTTATCCTGTGCAGGGTGCACACACTCTCAGATTTTGAAGAATAATCCCCTAACGCTCAGTCTTAAAACAAGTTCAGGGGGATCTTATCCACGTGTATAAATATCTGTTGCGGTGTGGTGGGGGAAGAGATGTAAAGACAATAGAGCCAGGCTCTTTGCTGCAGTACCCCATGAAAAGACTAAAGGGGCAAGGTATACAAATCGAAATGAAAAAAAGTTCCATTTAAACATAAGGTGGGATGGRGTTTTTTGCTTTCTGTTTTGTTTTTGTTTTTACTGTGAGGGTGGTCAAAAAGCAGAGCAGGTTGCCTAGAGAGGTTATGGAGTCTCCACCCTAGGAGATATTCAAAAATCATCTGGACAGGATCCTGGGCAACCTGCTSTAGATGACRCTGCTTGAGCAGAGCTGATTGACAAGTGATCTCCAGAGGTCCCTTCCAACCTCAACCACTCTGTGACTCTGTGCAATGAAGTTATCAAATAGCAGATTAAAAAATTGAAAGAATTACTTCATTTCATAGATCGTTTAATTAAATCTTGTCCAACTTACTGACATGAGACACCAAAAAGGCCAAATTTTGAAAGAGTTCATAAACAGATTAATCAAATTCATGAGGGATAAACATTTAGGCGCAATCATTTGGATATGTGCCTCACAATGAGCTCTATATCAAGATGATGCTAAAAACTTACTGAGAAATTGTACTAGAGAAGGATCTACTCTCATTCTCCCCCTAAATATCCATACTAGTCACTGATATAAACTAGGCTGGAGGGACTGTTTTTCAAAAAGGTGTTCATTAATCAAAGTGTATTACAGAATATTTTGTATTAGAAAACATCAATTCACTCGAATGAAAACATCCTACGAGAATAGTCTGAGATAGTCCCACATAATAGTCCACATAGTCTGGGAAACATAYAGAGGCAAAAATTATGGAGAAAGTGGTCAAAATTCTTATTCATAGTCCCACTGTGAAGCTACATATGTCAGTTCTCCAGAGACTTAATGATAATTATAATCAATGATTCCCTTCAGTTAGTCACCTCAGAGGTGTCCTTGATGTAATAAGTAATTGTACTAATAATGTGTAATAAATATAAACAAAATAATAAAGCAAACAGCATCAAGGCATAATCTCTGGCAACAGAAATGTAGGGCCACTTTCTCTGTTTTGATGTTCTTTGGAGATATCTGCGCTAAACCTATGTGCTAGAAGATCAGAAATTTCCGTTCCATGCACTGGAATATTAAAAGTGAAAAATTAACACTGATTATTTAGTTATACTTAACACTTGCACCTTCAGTCATTTTAAATACAAGCATTCACTAATTCTTGCAGCACCTCTAAAAAATTCCTACTCATTGCTACTACATGAGGCTAAACTACTRTCACTCATCTCTATTAAATCAAATGAATTGAATCAAGTTAATATTGCAAATGCAAATCAATACTAGATTTGGTAATTAACCTAGCTATTTCCAGCAGC
Source organism: Rhea americana (assembly GCF_003343005.1). Taxonomy (NCBI): domain Eukaryota; kingdom Metazoa; phylum Chordata; class Aves; order Rheiformes; family Rheidae; genus Rhea; species Rhea americana. The sequence goes on along the minus strand of NW_028186757.1, from coordinate 2,631,007 downwards.
TGACATTCATTCCTTGAAAAAGACCACCAAATAGCCCTTTTTGAAGATGTCAGTGAATCTTCCCGATAAACACATATGCAGGTTTTAAGTTATTCTAATAAGTATAATTGTAAGGGAAAAAAAAAAAAAAAAAAAAAAAAAACACTATCCCTCATGCTTATGGCAGTTAGTGAAATCAAAATGTATTCGTATTTGAAAATAAAAGTTCTTGTATCTATTCAGTGTATTGCCTATAAGTGAAATAAGGAAGTTACAGATCAGAACCTGCACTTAATTTCTTTCATTGGAAAAAATGAAAATTGTATCTGGAAGACAAAAGTGTAATGCATTACTGTACCTGAACACACTTAATACTAGCTTTCCTTTCCTTTTGTGAATGAACGTAGCTTCTCATAATAACCTCTGGTCTCAATCATGTTACTAACTTCATTATCTTTGAAGTATCTGGATAATTTGCTCTAGCTTTCATGATAAATGTAGGGGCCTAATTCAACTACATACATCAAGGCATAGTGTAGCTTGTTTTCATTACTGTATTCTTAAACGAGTTGAATGGTCAAACAAGCAAAAAAAAAWTTTGAAAACGCAGTCAGGCATACATTCTGATTAACCTACAAATACTTTCATACTTGTAGACTTAAGTTGATTTTGGGAAGAACTATAGTTTATCTGTAGAAAAGTCACATACAGCACCTCTATCACATTCATTATTTCCATTACTAAGAAAACTTTGGAAGTTCCACATACGCACACCGATAGGAATTTAGTTCCATTCGTTACTAACTATATAAATTCCAAGCGTTCCTAAGAAGCCAAACCACTAGCTGAGTGTCTGGTTTCAAATGCTTTAGAACCTGGAAAGCTGTAGTTAAAATGAGGTTCACCACAGTCTCCTTGCTCCATAGGGAAAGACCAGAAGTCAGGGAACAGGACAATATGTTCATTTAGACATATCAAAATCAATGTCTCCAAAAACAATACTCTTCATAATCTCCTTCTCATGTGATTACAAAGTATGATTTATTTTAAGATTTATTTTAACTTGGAATAAAACAAGATAAAATTACTGAAGCGTTCTCAATGCAAAAAGAGTCATTCCAATTTTCAATTCATCTTATTCAATCCAATTTATCTTGGGCTTTTTTTTTTTGTTTGTTTGTTTCTTTTTGTTTGTTTGTTTTTTACGTTCTTAATTCTCACTCGTATTTTCAAGGTAAACCGGATTATCACGATGAAATGTACAAATAGCATTAATAGTAGTTTGGGCTGTTTCATTTGGTGATTATTCCAAAAACCGAAAGAATTCAAGACCAAATTGCACAATACAAAAGAAYTTGTGCCTTATGAATATCAGAGCCTCCTTAATCAGTCAATGCACATCCCATCACCATTCTGTAGTAATCAAAGTTGCAGKGCATATAAAGCAGTTTGATTTAAATAATGTTATGTCTAAAAACGAGCATTTGCAGTTCCTAGCAATATTGTCTACACCGATTACAGGAACACAAAGAAACGCAAAGCTTCCGAAAAGCCACTGGAATTTTTCATTAAGAATTTGTTCTCCCTATTGACTACCCTAAGGGATAGTGACATTTTGCAGTGATGCCTGTGCAGAACTGAGTGGGAGACAGCGAAGGAAAGAATTCTGGCATCTGAATATGGAGCTAGCTACAGAATCCAGCTCACCTCAGAGATGTTTCAAAGGTGAAGAATAGGGATAATAGAGCCGTTAGACTGTGAGCAAATATTTGACAGAACTTTTGTCGGTTAAGGAAGAACAAATCCTTTGAAGAAACTTTATCAATGTAGAAAAAAGGAARCTGAAACCTAAGACACGCTAGAGGCTCCTGAAGTGACAAGACATCTAAGTATATACTTGTTGCTCTGTGAGAACAAAAACAATTCCTTCCGTTATTAACAACGGGGGAAAAAAAAGCTACAAGAACAACACGAAGATGAAGTGATGCAATAATTTTTTTTTTTTTTTGTAGTATTTTACATAAAGCCACCCAGGCAGTGAAACTGCAACCTCTCTATCTCTCTCTGCCATATTTTTAATTAAGACAACATTTAGGTACTTATAAAAGAATATCTAACAGATAKCAGAGAGCAGTAAATTTTAATATGATCACCTCCTAATTATTGTAAATTTTTGTTTGATAGGAAAGCCAAAACAGAKTTTATTAGTAAGCAAATTAAAACAAGTCAACCAATTCCTGTGAACACTCCAGCTAGATGGTCTAACACAAACCAGCTGGTTACAGAACTCTAATAAACCAGTTTATAAATATGAAACATTCCACAATTAGACTATGAGAATCCCATCAAGAGCTGATTAGCTCTCACACATAAGAAACTATATATGACAGCTTCCAGGAACCAGAAAAAAAAATACCCTAATAAAAGAGATGTAGATCAACAATTCTAAAAACTCTTCATGCACGGTAAGAAAAAAGAAACACTTTTTGCCTCAGTTTGCAATACTTTGAATTTACAATCCTAGAAAAATTATTACTCTCTGAGCAGAACTTCAAATGGAGAAAGACACTAAGGTCTCTCAGATGCAAAATGCTAGTTAAACAAGTCATCGTGGYAGATCTAAACTGATATAAGCATCATCCTAGTTTATTGGATTTTCTAACCGATTCAGAGCTGCCAAGCCTTTGAAAGGCTCCGTTGTTAGCTGACAGGCTGTTATATGAAGYTTTATTTCTGTATACAGCTATGCTTCAATTCTTCCCCACAAATACACGAAGACGACTTTTGCTGCTTTATTGTCGAACACAGCAAGAACACTGGCTTACCAGTGCATGTAACAGCTAAGTGTTCAGTAAYTTCATTTAGACAAACACTTAATACTAGTCACATAATAGAGGCTTCATGCCAAGAAGTTCTACCCAATTTTATTATCATAGCAAAAAATCAGGAGTAAACAACACTAGCCAAGACTGAACCTAATACCTGAACATACACGATACGATAAAGGCAACRTAAGGCAACTGTATGGAGATTGGAATCTCTCCAGTCAATAGTTTAACTAAACAGAATAATTTGAAATAGGACAAGCAAGCRTCAGTCCAGGCTAAGAGGCTGACAAGAAAGCACAGAGGGAAGCAAACAAGGTGAGGGAAGGAAAAATAGCAGAGAGTAGAATGACTGGTTTAGTTTCCAGGAAAACCTCTATGATAATGTTATTCCTCCATGTAATTGCTAAGTCTTGCTGTAGAAAACGTGCATAATCGTTAGTGAAATGAAAGTATAAGAACTTTTCCGTTTGAGAAGACCTTCAAGGTTGAAAATAATGAAGCAAATCACACTGTCTTTTGCTACAAATCTGACCATTACTAGCAGTTAGCCTCCTGTTTGCCAGTTACAAGTTCGTGTAACAACTTCCCACTGATGCAGAARCAAGTCAGAAAAAATTCATCTATATGTAAACAGGTGAAGGGCATTCTTCACAGAATGATTTAGACCTAAGCTCCTGTTTCAAATCAATCTTTGAATGCCACTGTCTAGTAAGACAAAAAGCCTGCAGAAAGATCACAGAATGGCTGAGATTGGAAGGGACCTCTGGAGATCACCTGCTCAAGCAGGGTCACCTAGAACACATCACACATGATTCTGCCCAGGCAGCTTTTGCGTGTCTCCAGAGAAGATTTCACAASCTCTCTGGGAAATCTGCTMTAGTGCTTTGTCACCCTCACAGTAAAGACATTTTTCCCAACTTCAGGTAGAACTTCCTGTGTTTCAGTTTGTGTCTGTTGCCTCTTGTCCTGTTGCTGGGCACCACTGAAAAGAGTCTGGCCCCATCTGCTCTACACTATCCATTAAGGTATTTCYAGACATTGATAAGATCCCCTCTCAGTCTTCTCTTCTGCAGGCTACACATGCCCAGCTCTTGTAGCCTTCCCTTGTAAGAGAGATGCTCCACCTCTCTAATCATCTTTGTAGTCCTCTGCTGGACTCTCTTCAGTAGTTCTGTCTCTCTCTTGTACTGAGGAGCTCAGAATCTCACAAATTAGATACTTAAGTAAGATTATCTGAGTATTCTCCTAAACCACTAATATTTAGAAAGTTTCAAAAACAAGTATTGATCTACCCATYGTCTGGCAAGCTATTCACCAAATTGAAAGCTAATTTAGAGTCATGAAAGCCCCTAATCTTATTTTTTCAAAAAAAACTTTTAGAAATCTATTGCCACAAACTTTATCTCTGAAAAACTATTGTAGACGAAAAGTCACAGACATGACTGTAAAAAATAAAAGTCATATCCAACATTCCCACATTAGAAAAGCTCCTGGGCTACATAGTTTGGACTTCAGCTCTGTAGCAACTCTCCAGCAACTTCTATAACTTCAGCTGTTTTCTATAAATCGTATCATCATTCAACGACCTTTTTTTTTAAAAAATGAAACTGTTATTGCCAAACTAATTAAAGTAGAATAGTATAAATAAAATTAACAATGTGGAGTATTAGATTTGGTGACAAATTAATTAACACAATGAAATCCTTAAAAACAATATTCTCCCAGGCCATACTTAACTTCTGAAAGATTAACAACTTGAATTAACAATTCAGTGGTAACCAACAAGTCATACTGTGAGAATTTTTTCTGTTCTAAACTTATCAGATACTGATAATAAGTACTGCAGCTTTCTAATACTAACGTACAATGTGAATTAAGAGAATAAGCTCTTTCTGTTCTCCCTCTTTCTAAAGCAATAAGTAATTAGACATCAATTTATAGGCTTAAATTCTCCTATAACTCTATGCATACATTTTTATATTAAACATATTGCCAGTACAGGCTTCCTTCTTAAATTATATCAAAGAGCAAGAATGCTTTATTTCATCTCCTCAGTTTGCTCTACCCACAAAACAGTTTTAATGACTCTGTCTAAACTCTAGGGGAATCATTGTCTATAATAGAAAGCATAAAATTACCCTTTGGCAGAAAGCACTGCCTGCTTCATCTTCCTCAAGTATAAGCCTCCCTTCAATAACAAAGAAATCAAAAGGATTAATGAGGGYTTTTTGATTTAATATGACCAAGATTCAGGCAACATGTCTAAGCACATATCCTGCAGGACTCTATCCATATAAATTTGAGACTTGAGGATTCTGAAGTATGATTTTCAAGGCACTTGAAACGGGCAAACTTTACACCAAACATTTAGCAGACATTATCATATAAAATTTGCTATTACCGATGTATCCTTGTACTGATCGTACAATTCTCTTCCACTTCCCTCCAATGTATTAAGGTCTATATCTTCAGATATTTCCACATAAGTAGCTACTCTTGTTAAGATCATCTTAAGACCCACTAGGATTGATTTAAAGCATAAGTTTGAGAAGGAGCTGAGAGAGCTGGGATTGTATAACCTCGACAAGGGAAGATTCGGGGGGAATTCCATGTATGAATGCCAATGGGGGAGGAGTAAAGGCAACTGATTCTTCTCTGCGGCACTCAGTGACAGGGCAAAAGGCAATAGGTACAAAATTAAGCACAGAAAACTCTGCTGAAATATCAGAAAAAATTTGAGGGTTAAACACAGGAATAGTCTACCCAGAGAGGTTATGAATTCTCGGCCCTTGAGGATATTCAAAACCCAACTGGATGCAACCCGGAGCAACGTGCTCTGGCTGACACTGTTGGGTGGAGGGGAGRGTGGGACTAGATGATCTCTTGAGGTCTCTTCCAACCTGAACTATTCTGTGATTAAAAGTACATTTTAAATCACTCCAAGCATTAGATTTTTATTTGAAGAATAAGAGTACCCTTATTTCATTTCACCTGGAGGTATTCCAGAATTCATACACAGATATTTTCTATTAGCATAAAGCATTTCAAAATGAGAAACAAATAATTTTGTCACAGAGAAATCTTCCAAGCTTCAAAGTTAACCTAAGAAATGATAATGACACAGGAACTGCAATCCTTCCCAGTTCCTTGTACCAGACACATATCAATGAGCATAAACCTCCCGCCAAGAATATAGTTAGCAGGCTAGAAAAATAAATTTCATTTTAATGGGAAATATATGAAAGGATAGGGATTCCATATCTTTCTATTAGAATTTCTTGTCTCATAGGTAATTCGAGTAACAACATACCTTACAGCCTCTAAACTAGTAGTGAACCATGGCTTTGAGAGGTAGATGAGCTGCTACATATCCACAGAAATTAATAATTACAGATTTTGGTAAGGGAAAAGACTAGAACTTCACAACTAATCAAAAAAGAAATGTTTATAGTGTGCCATTAAGCAAATGACCTGCAAAACACTCAATCTCTTCAGGTATTATATTAGTATTCATTTTCTGGCATACAGGAATAAGTTAAAGAGCATTACAGTTTGCAGTTGGCTAGGTTAATATGTACCTTCCATTTACATGAACATGAGCCTTGAATGTCTTCCTTCTTTTGCCATCTCAAAGACAAAGTTTCTTTCAAAACCCTCTTCCYCCCCTCTGTCAGAGTCACTATGGTACATATAGTAGAGAATTGTATTCAGTTCTGTTTTGAATTAGTTTTTAGTTCATGTTTTCATATGTTCTTCAGAATATATGCAGAAGATGTCCAGAAATTCTAAGACAGATCTCAAAATTCTGGGAAACTCTACCATGATAAAATTTTCTGACTTTCCCATAAAACTTCCAATAAATGAGTAGACAAATTATGTAACTCATCACAGTTCTCTAATCAGAAAATCCACACTATTCCAAAAACAAAGTTGCTGTAAATTAACAATACTGTGGACTTAAGTGTATGACATTATATGCGTGCTTGGATAGACAGATACTAAAAAGAAGTTTCTCTGAATGTCAGAACAGAACTGTTGTAGAGAAATATTAGGCATATGTTTGACACCTCCATTCATTCAAACACAGCAAATTACAGCACACATTGGCATAAGTGTTCAGAAAGCTACAAAGTGCAAAGGGAGTCACCACAATGTTTCTCAACAAAGAACAAACGAGAAGAGTTTTCTTTGCAGAAAATCCCTCAAACGTGTTAACAAACAGCTCTACACAGAAGAAACTTTTGGTAGACTTACAGAGCAAAAGGCTCGTGACTCAAAATTAAGCAAGCTAACTAACATAAAAAGAAATAAAAAAAAGATCACTCACAGAATTAATTCTGAGGGGCAAAAGCAGAGGAAAATGAAAATATGTCTAATATTGGTGAAGAGTTGATAAACTGTCAGAGAAAGGAGTTAGCAGTGTGGAGAAACAAGCTTGGATTTCACTGCTTTACTAACTGCAGAGTAAAGACAGAGAAGACAGAAAGGAAAGAAAAAAAGTTAAGTGCAATAGCTTTCTCTGTTGAAAACCTAGAATGAAAAAAAGAAAAAAAAAGAAAGAGGCACAGCAGAATATGCTAGAGAAAAAGCGAACACAAACTCACAAACTAGACCTGACAGGTTTGGACAGGGCCGGGGGGAAGGAAGGAGGGAATGGTCAGATTTCGGTATATATAGGAAGGTCAAAGGTGATACAGGAAAACAACTTATTAAGATACATGCGACAGGCTCCTAGAAATCAAAGTTTAATTCACTCTGTAAAAGCTGCCAGTATTTTTAGTCTAAGCAGAACTCTTATCTACACATACAAAAAGACATGTTATTCTTATTCACTAACTGATTTCTCCAAAATGGATTTACTAGCCTGGATTCCGAACTCAGTTGCTTAGCAAACAGATGGACCAATAAGACATTAACTCTAAAATTTCAGAAGCATCTGCAAAATAAATGAAAAGAAACTAGTATTTGAAAAGGTATAATCAAAGCTTAGCTGATTTTGCCAGTGATCAAATCAGATCTGATGCAACATTTTAGGAACTACTTCTTGCTAAATGTTTTACTAACTGTTTTACTCCACTCTACCRTCTATTCTATCTGGAATTAGCAAAACTACTCTATTAAAACAAGTGCTGGGTATTGAAGGTAGAGACCTAYGAAAATATTCTAAAGGTCTAAACCTTCCTTAGCCTGCAGATGAATTCCTGTGTTTTACACATGAAAATACACACATACAAACATAGCCAAGTAGACTGTAGGGTATCACTGGGTTAACTCATTCTTACCCAACTTTCTAACACCACCTTAGAGCAACTCCACATTCACTTCAGTAGGAGAAGATTGTAACCATAAAAGGCTACGGAGGTCGCTGGAGACAAAGAATTTTCAGGTTGCTCTGTAAGAGTATTCACTACTGAAATAAATAAGCTACACAATACAATCTCTTTAAAAAGATCCCRTCTTACTCACTGTGTGCACTAAAAGGTAACTTTTGTGGAAATTTTAAGTTAAAATTTCTATTTTCTTGTATTTACATAGTAATTGTTATAGTAATTTCATCCTGATCCTTTATTCATCCTGACTTTTATATATTTACGACTTCATTTCCAGTATTGTTTCTACATTAAAAGGCAACAGGAATCACAATTATCATTCCACACCTGCAATTTTGTCTCTAACAATAGTTTGGAGCCCATAACAAACCATTTTATGGCTACAAGCTAAATTGTATCAAATATAGGTGAAAAAGTGTCTAAATTTATGTAAAATTTGAGCCTGTGTTTATATTTAAAAGGTGACTCAAACTGTATCTTTCAGAGTTGGCTGGAGATTTTGAGTGCCCCAGTGAAATCCTTTAAAAGTTATCTCATTTGCAGAAACACAGTTCTGGGCACAGCCTGCGCATTCCTTTTAAAACACTAAGCATTACAACACATGTGTCTTGCTTTTGGTTATCCACACCTTTCTAAAGTGAGCCAGTGACTATCTCAGCATATTAGAAAGTATGTTCAGAGCAAAAAAGTGATGTAGAAGATATAAAAYGAAGAACATCTAGAATTCCAATCATTATATTATATTCATTCTGCTTTCAGGAACTTCTGCTATGTTTGGCCACATTATTCAGGTATAAGTTTAATCTGTTCAAGTTGAACCTAGGTATTTTACAGAAATGCCTCCACCTATTCTGAAGTTGGGGAAAAYGAATAAAATAAGTGCAAGTATGGAGTTGCTTAAGATCTAGTTCTGGTTAGAAACACAGTTTGTTATCTACACACTCATTTTTCCTAGTGTAATATTCCAGTGTTGTCAGGTTTTCTACATCCCTTTCTTTCCCCTTACTGGTACTAAACTACTATTACTTGGTCCTTTCCCCATGAATTAAATATTTCCCTAAATATTGAGTACTACAGATTTAACTATTTGATTACAAATGAAACTCAAAACATCTAAACCTTTAAGTTGCAATTTAGTTTGTAACAGATTGCCTCTAGCAGCAATACTAATCTATAATACACAAACCTCAGTAGTCATTTTTCCCCCATGGGTCCCTTCAACTTGCCAACCATAAGATCTTAGAATGAACAATATCATCAAAACAATCATCTTCATTAAGACCTGGTTTAGGGGATGGAATGCATCCTCAGCAAGTCACAAGTAACAGTAAATCATGAGGAGCAGTTCACACATCAGAGGATATGACTATGCTTCAGAGGAATCTCAACTGGCTGGAGAAATGGGCTGACAAATCTCATGAAATTCAACAAAGACAAAAGTAGTCCTGCAACTGGGAGAGCATAACCTCAGGTACCAGTCCAGTCTGCRTGCTAAATGATCAGAAATCAGCTTCGCACAAAAGAACATGCAGGCTCTGGTAGAAAAGTGGAGTATAAGTTAACTGAATGCTAACAGCACACTAAACTGCATTAGCTAGAGTATAGCCAGCAAGCAGAGGGAAGTGATTATTTTACTCCACATCTATAGAACAGCATCTTAAGTACTATACCCAGTTTTTGGCTTCTATAGCCAGTTTTTGTCCTTGTATCTAGAGTACTATATCCAGTTTTTGGCTAAGACAAACATCAATACAGCTAAGTGTCAACGAGATGTGCATGATGTACAAGGAGAGGCTGAGAGATCTGGGTCTGCTCAGCCTCTAAAGAAGGCTAAGGGGAGATCTTACTGCTATCTTCAACTATTTAATAATTGGTTACCAAGAGAACAGGTTCAGACTTTTCAGAAATGCATAGCAAAAGGATGAGAGGTAACACTTAAATTGCAATACTGGAAATTCAGATTAGGTATAAAGAAAAAATTCTTCATAATAAAAGTCATCAAAAACTGGAACAGGTTGCGTTGATAAACTGTGGAAAATATTCATACAAAAACCTTTGAAAATACTCAGAACTCTAGTGGACAAGACCCTGAGCAACTCATGCAGCTTCAAAACTCTGAGTAGGTAGTTGGACATCACTTCCAAAGGTCCCTCTGAACCTAAGTTATCCTATGATTCCACAACACTTCTTAATATGTATTTCTCAATAAAYCCATTAGGCTTCCTATTTTCAAAAAGCATGTCATAATGCTGTGAGAAAGAAGTTACTCATTAGACAGATTTGGACTGTCCGAAACTTTTTTTTTTTTTTTTTTTTTGATGTGGAAAATATGACAAGTTGTATTGGCCAACATCCCAGGAGGGCCACAGATCAACCATCACAAGCCAAGATTCTATACATTTATCTTACTATCCCTTCCATCAACATTCACTGAAAAGTGAAAAGAAGGAACAATCTCAAATGAAGTTGAAGAAAAACTGCAGAGAATGATTCGTTAACACACCATACTTTAAGCTTTTGTGTGGGCAAGTGTGAATTTTGACATATTTTAAAAACTTAAAGCATTTTTACTGCTGTGGGTGTTCACAGATGATGAGCTGAGCAACTGTTGTAATATGACAGCCAAACAAATAAAAGTTGCCAGAGGCACTGCATTTGTTCTCCTCTTAAGAAGAAAAAAATGTCAGACAAAAGATTGAAGAATAAGCCAATAAGGCAAATTAGGTTTGGTGGCTTAGGTTTGGGGTTTGTTATTGTTTTATTTTGGTGGGGGTCAGGAATAAGGAAAGGTTGGGGCTTTYTTACATTGAGTTCAAATAGAACACGCTCAAACATGTGCCTCCAGCTTGAATTCAGTAAAAAATGTATAAATACTCAATGAAGTGGCTTAGGTTTGGGGATTTTTTTTTTTTTTAATTACTCTTGTTTCTGTTGCTGTTACTAGTACTATCTTTGCTCTTCACAGACAAAAAGCTCACCAAGATCAAGGTAAGTCTTATCTGCTTGAYAGATGAACCATAAACCAAGAACCCTAAATTCCACCAGTGACAACATCTATTGAGAGCTAGTAAAAAGATGCTGAGGTATCGTAGTGAAAGTGAATGTGACTGGTGAGTTATACTGCACTGTATTACATACAGCATTCAGCTTTCAAATTAAGTAGTGAGCTGTGATGCCATCAAATTATTTTTTATAGCAGACTGTGGGAGTAGGTTATATTCCTGATTAAGAAATCAAACGTAAAAGTAAAGTAAGGAAAGGCCACCTTAGGAATTAAAATATTTTAAGAGCTATATAATGCATGAAGAGAAAATTAGAGCTCTCTAGATACTACGGTGCCATCAATCCATATTCTCTCCTTCTTTAGCATTTTCAAAAGGTTAATGTGAGATTATATGTTGATCTAGATTAAACTGTCAAATTGATGCAGCTGATAGCATTACRATAAAGTCTAAATCAATAGTTAAAGAGTAAAACTTTTAATAAGCTTTTGGGAGTTGCATTTCTTTTGCTGTTCTTGGCTCAGACCAGGAAGAGATAGGAAAAAGACAAACAGAAGTTTAGTGCACTAAAAGGAGAGAGCGCATACATCACTTATCATAGCAAAAGGAGAACTCTGCCTGGAAAAGATTTATCTTGTGCCTTAGAAAGGTACATAATGAGAATCTGATGCAACAGTGCTTATTAGTCCATGGAGGTCAGTTAAATGAACATGGCTTGTTTTCCTACACAGTCCAGAATCCGAATACGTGATCAACAATCTCACTGTCTTTTGCCTTTCAAAATAGCTCAAACTTGCCACCTTAAAACAGCACCAAACTTGCCACCTTACTTTAAAAACTCCACTTGTCCCAAGTTACTCAATTTTGAAAAATACACCTACATACTTGATCACTACTTAGGTCTAATAACGCTCATAAAGACAAAAGTTCTTGTCTGTTTAGCAAATTAAGTTGAACCACTCAAAATCATAAATTCCTTCAATAATAACTATCGCAATCTAGTTAAACAATACCAAGGTATATTAGTGAAYGGCAACATGACAGATAAGCAAGTATGTTCTTGTTTTCACTATCCAGATCTGCATTATAAACACTACACATTAAACCGTTCATAAAGAGCTGTAATTCAGAGAGCAGAAAATTTAGCAGAGGCTTCTCTTCTCCCAAAGAAGTCCCTTTCTCCACATCCCCCAAATTAACATACATGCTTTGTGACAATACTCTTAAGATTAGCGAGATCAGTTTAGGAAGGAAGGAACTCTTTAGCCATCCAAAAACCAAAACTCATGAAGGATTCAAAAACTGCACATTCATGCACAGTATCAATTCCATAATAAGCAGCCAGATATAGCAACAGATTAAAGAGTCATTACCTTATTAACAGGATACCTTTCCAAAAGAGGAAAACACAGAAAAGCAAGAATATGTACTAGGTACTTACATACTATGTACTTATTCAGGTAGCTACATATGGTCCCTTCTCGTAAACAATTTTGAGAAGCAAAACCTATACTTTTAGCATTAAACACCTACTAAAAGCCACGCTCTTTTCTTTTCCCTGCCTTTCCTCTTCAAAGAAAAATAATAAAAACAAATATTGTCCGCTTTCACCTTTTATCATCTTTTTTCCTGCTTCTCCTAGAAGAAGCTTTGTAACCACCTTTCTAAACTTTCRAAAGATAATTCTTCTTTCTATAGATCAGACGCTCCATCACCACAACTTGAAACAGACTCAATACATGGAAGGATTCACTAGGAGAAGTATACCATTCCTAAACAAAAAGTATACTTTCTACAATTTAAGTTTCAAATTAGTTTTATGCCAAATCTGCAGGGAGAGGGGAGGGAAGATGTTGTAATGTTCTTTTCCTTAAGAGGGAAAAAACAAAATACAAAAAAAATCCCCAACACTCCAGGTTTAATCCAGCCCAACCCATTAAAACTCCAAAAAGAGAGGCATAACAGAATTGAGGAGCTCCTCTCTGAAAATAAAAGCAGCAGCAAAGCATGACAGTTGAGTTTCATTCAAAAATATTTCATGTAAAAGATGTCAGAAGAGTTTTCCTTCAACTGGGCTAAAAAAAAAAAAAAAGACGACGTTTTCCTTTCTTGTAAAAGTTACAAAAAGAAGCATTTCTAGACTAGCTCCTAAAATGAGGCAGTAAGCACTGTACAAAGATGACAAGAGACAATAAGCAATTAGGAGGCTTCCTGACAGGCAACAGCTCCATATAACGCTATACAGCTAAAAGCTCTAACAAAGGCTACCAAGCACATTCACTTCAGATAAATGATAAAGCCTAACAACCAACGAACAAAATATTCCCAGGTGTTACACTGTGGATAATATTTTTCACTTACTTGGACACTACTCACTTACTGGGCACTAATGATATCAAGCGCAAATTGGAAACCATCAAACAGGATTTCAGAGCTCTGGGAATGGTGGTCAAGGGTCTGAGAACCCAGGTCATTTTCTCCTCAATCCTGCTGCGAAGAATGATCCTGCGGGGAAGGATGGGAAGTAGATGGATTTCCAAATTAACAACTGACTGTGCCACTGGTGCTGGCAATAGGGTTTTGGTTTCTATGACCATGAGACCCTGCTTGAACATCGACAACTGATGGGGAGAAACAGGATCCACCTCACTAAGCAGGCAAAGCATGACTTTGCCAACAGGTTGGCCAGCCTAGTAAGGAGGACTTTAAACTAGGAAAGATGGGGGAAAGGAAAAGTTATAAATACAGGATAGTCAGCAAAGCACAGCTCAGGTCAGAATGCCTCCTGGTAAATGCAGCTGAGAAAGCACACACAGGACACGACTATAGAGGACCCTCTTGCAACCCTCCTGGAAAACCTGCATGCTCAACTACCTCTCTGAAATACCTGTACACCAATGCACACAGCATGCAGAATAAGCAGGAAGAATTCGAGATCTGTGTGCAGTTGCAGGGCCATGATTACATTGCAATTATGGAGACATGGTGGGATAGCTCACATAACCGGAATGCTGTCATGTATGGCTATGTGCTTTCTAGGAAAGACAGGTCAAGAATACAAGGTGGGAGGATGGAGTGCAAGCTGAGAGTTTATGGGTAAGGATTAAACAGCAGACTAACATGGGGACACTGTTGTGGGTGTTTACTACAGGCCACCTATCAGGAAAAGGAAGTCAATGAAGCCCTCTACAGACAGCTGGAAGTAGCCTCACCATCACAGGCCCTGGTTGTTTTGGGGGACTTCAACCACCCTGATATCTGTTAGAAAACCAACACAGCTAGGCACAAACAGTCCAAGAGGCTTCTGAAGAGCATTAATGATAGCTTTTTGACATAGGTGATAGAGGAACCAATGAGGAGAGGTGTGCTGTTAGACCTTGTACTAACAAACAAAGAAGGACTGGTTGAAGATGTGAAGGTTGCAGGCAGTCTTGGCTGCAGTAACCATGAGAAGGTGGAGTTCAGGATCCTGCATGGATTAAACACAGTAATAGGTAGGATTACAACCCTGGACTTCAGGAGAACAAACTCTGGAAGAATCCCATTGATTAGGGCCCTAAAAGGAAGAGGGATCCAGGAGAGCTGGTTAATAATCAAGATTGCTTCCTCCAAGGTTAAGATTGGTGCATCCCCATGAGTAACAAGTCCAGCAAAGGGGGCAGGAAACCTGCATGGATGAGCAAGGAGCTCCTGCAAAACTCAAACAGAAGAAGAAAGTATACACAATTTGGAAGAAGGGACTATTCCTCCACTTGGGATAAATATAGGAACATTGTCAGAGTATACAGGGATGCAATGAGGAAGGCTAAGGCCTACTTGGAATTAAATCTGACAAGGCATGTCAAGGACAACAAGAAGGCTTTCTTCAAATACATCAGTAGCAAAAGGAATACTAGAGAAAATGTAGGCCCACTGCTGAATGAGGTTGGTGCCCTGGTGCGAAAGGATAYAGAGAAGGCAGAGCTACTGAATGCCTTCTTTCCTTCAGTCTTTATTGCTAAGGCCAGCCCCTCAGGAATCCCACAGCCTGGAGACAAGAGAGAAAGCCTGCAGAAAGGGAGACTTTCCCTTGGTCAAGGAGGATTTAGTTATAGATCATTTAGGCAAACCTGACACCCACACATCCATGGGCCGTAATGGGATGCACCCAGGAGTGCTGAGGGAGCTGGCGAATGTTATTCCTAGGCCACTCTCCATCATCTCTGAAAGGTCATGGAGAACTGGAGAGGTACCTGAGGGCTGGGAGAAAGCCAGTGTCACTCCAGTCTTCAAAAAGGGCAAGGAGAACACAGGCAACTACAAGCTGGTCAGCTGCACCTCCACCCCTGGTAAGGTGATGGAACAGCTCCTCCTGGATGGCATCGCTAAGCATACAGAGGAAAAGAAGGTGATCAGGAGTAGCCAGCTTGCATTCACCACAGGGAAAGCACWCACAACCAATCTGATAKMSYYTTWTRWKRKRRWRWSWSKSKSKGKRKAKRWGRGGRGAGMRSRGGRKRTKKTSTMYMYYKWSWYYWSMRMRRSKYTYWMMACWCTCTCCCATAACATCCTCATAGGTAAGCTCAGGAAACATGGGTTAGATGAGGGGACAGTGAGGTGGATTGAGAACTGGCTGAAAGGCAGAGCTCAGAGGGCTGTCATCAGTGGTGCAGACTCCAGAGTCCTACAGCTAGCAGTCTCTCCCAGGTGTCAGTACTGGAGCCATTCCTCTTCAACTTATTCATCAATGACCTGGATGAAGGGACAGAGTGCCTCCTCAGCAAGTTTGCTGATGATACCAAACTGGGAGGAGTGGCTGATACACTCGAGGGCTGTGCTGCCATTCAGAGACACCTGGACAGGCTGGAGAGCTGGACGGAGAGGAACCTCAAGAAGTTCAACACAGGCAAGCGCAGGGTCCTGCCCTTAGGGAGGAATAACCTCACGCACCAGTGCAGGCTGTGGGCTGACCTGCTGGAAAGCAGCTCTGCAGAGAAAGACCTGGGAGTGATGGTGGACAAGCTGACCATGAGCCTGCAATGTGTCACTGGGGGCCAAGAAAGCCAATGGTATCTTGGGGTGCATTAGAAAGACTGTTGCCAGTAGGTCAAGGGAGGTGATCCTGCCCCTCTACTCAGCCCTGGGGAGGCCGCATTTGGAGGACTGTGTCCAATTCTGGGCTCCTCGGTACAAGAGGGGCATGGCACTACTGGAGAGAGTCCAACATAGATCCAACAAAGATGATCAGAGGACTGGAGCATCTCTCTTTTGAGGAAAGGCTGTGAGAGCTGGGCCTGTATAGCCTGCAGAAGAAAAAACAATCTTTATCTACAAATATTTTAAGGGAGGGTGTCAAGAGGATGGGGCCAGACTCTTCTGTGGTGCCCAGCAACAGGACAAGAGGCAACGGGCACAAACAGAAACACAGGGAGTTCCACCTGAAGATGAGGAGAAACTTCCTTACAGTGAAGATATCAGAGCACTGGAACCGGTTGCCCAGAGAGCTTGTGGAGTCTCCTTCTCTGGAGATATTCAAAACCTGCCTGGAATCAATCCAGTGTGATGCGCTCTAGGTGACCTTGCTTGAGCTAGAAGGTTAGACTAGGTGGTCTCTAGAGGCCTCTTTCAAACTCAACCATTCTGTGATTCTCTATTCTTATTCTCTATTCTCGACAGAATTTTCTAGCTACCATCATCGAGATGCCATATAATTTTAAGCACAGGACAGCAGGGTATAAAATGAGGGGAACAATAACAGGGAATATCTATGGATTTTTCTATCTCTGTTGCCACAAACAAGATATTCTTAGACCATCTGTTCCTATTCAGGTATAAGAGCTTCTAAAATGGATTCGGATATTAAATAGTCATCCTGCAGAAAAGTTTCCTGTTGCTAGGAAACAAGCAGGAAAATCATGGTCAGCTGTTACTAAATTGATTCAGGATGATCAAAATTTTTCAACCTGATTAGATGCATTTCATAAGCAATCAAACACACCATTTGTATATGTTGCACTGTTTCCATAACATTCTGCTCAAAAGTATTATATTTACATTGAGATTATCAATAGAAGTATAACTATATGCTTGCTTAAAGGTGATAGAAATGCTGTTACTCTGATCAGGTAAATCAACTGGCAATACTGCACTTTTGAGAAAGTGTCAGAAATGAAAGGTCATGCAAAAAAAATTTTTTTTTTTGACATCTTTTTCATTAAACAGCTTTGGGCCTAGGTTCAAGTCAATAGTCAATGTTTATAATTCCTTAGCTCAACAGGCAAGTTAAAGCAGGCATTTAACCTAAGGCACTATGCTTGCCAGTACTAAAGAAAGTATTATTTTCCTGTTACTACCTAACATAGATTCAGGTGCCCTATCTCTTAGTATATCTACGAGCAAGTAAGAAATCTGGAGCACCTCTACACGCAATGCAAAGTCCAAATAAGATATTAATACAGTTAAATTACTGCACTGTGTTCCAGATGCACATGTTCAGAAAGAGTACATAATACTGAATAAAGCAAGAAAGATTTGCTTTTAGGAAGAGAAAAAAACTATTAGGAAAAACATTTAGGAAAAAATATCATAGAAGAAATTAAGTATGTTTGCAACCCAGTATTGTTATCCAGGTAGTTTAATAAAGTATGATCTTTTTTTCCTGGAGGGGATGTGGGGAAAAAAGTTTAGAATTACGTTAAAGTTTTTTGTTTTATATATATATATATATATATATATATATATGGAGGGGGGAGGGGAAGAAAACTTTACTTTAAAAAGTTCCTCAATTACACATGAAGGCTCTTTTCCTGTCAAACTGTAGCAAAATACTGAAGTGATAAGATATGTGGGTATTTCTTTTTCTATTCCTCCTACAGTTCTACTTATCTCTTTAAAGAAGTCCAGTGCAAGATTCCCTCTAATCACTAACAAATTTTGTAAAGTTATTAAACGATACAAACTATTCTAAATACTATTAAAAACTTTTTTAAAAAACTAGACAATCTATTTGTCTTTTATGCAGTTTTCCCCACTTGTTCATTGCATATGTTTGAACATATACTAGGCACAACGAGCATTCAAGTTCAGAGATGCCAGTGTTTATCTCAATGCTTCCCCCCCCCCCTTCAGTCTCCAAAGAGAGTTCATAAAATATACCATGTTTCATTCTTCCGGGTTGCAAAGTAGCTCTTGCTTACCAGACTTGTTCCTGACATAACTGTCTCAGCTCTGCAAAGACAGCTTCTTTTCTTCTTGCTGTCCTCTTTTAGTCAAAATACTTCCTCTTTTTTATTCAGTTCAAAGCAAAATCCTACGATATACACCTCTTTTGAGAAGAGAGAGCTGGACTATGACAGTGCCACCTTCTAGGGGCAAAAACAGCCAAGAAAATACGGCCAAACAGCCTCAAGCACTCCCAAGCTTGGGATCACTGCTAAGGATTTTGGTCCCTTTTGGAAGTCTGTATGCTCAGATCTGTGTGCGTTCCTTAGCAACATATGCACAGAGTGACTCAGTGTCACCTGAATCTACCTTGTCTTTATAACACAGGATATGTCTAACACTTAAAAACCAGTAACTAAGCAAGACTGAAAGCTCTCTTCTATATGATTAAAAAAAAAAAAAAAGACTACAAGTCAACCTACGTGTAAAATGTTGCCCTGACCTGGTTTAACAATTTATAAAGCATCTTTAGGTAAAAAAGAAGTTTCTGAGTATACAATAATCACAGTACAAAGCTTATGGAAAACGAGTTTTAAGATGTCTTTGCTGCAAGATCCCTCAGGTATTCTACCACAATTGTTGAAATGATGATCCAAGACACAGCAATATCTTAGATGTTACCCTAAATTCTGCATCCAAAGCTGCAACCTTCACATTTCTTCTCGAACTTTAACATACAAAGAACATATGACTTTGACAGCTCTTTCTTATACTCAATGCCTTGGGTTAGGCTAATGCCCATAGTTCTCACCTTATCAGCCTGTTTGCTCAATCCAGACTGTTTAATTTAGGCCTCTGAGCTACTGTTTGAACTCCTAATATTAGGCATTACTATTGGGAATATAATTATATAGATATCGTAAAATTTCCTAGTGTGTCCAGATTTTTGTTGACATACAGAAATGCCTATTAATAATACAAGCTACCCAGTAACTGTACAATCTTCTTCATTCCCCACTGATCGGTCCTTTACTTATTCTTTACATTTTAGGGGTCTGGTGTCACACAAGACTTCTGAAAACTGTTAAGTCATTTTAGCCGTTTCCTCCTGACATTTCATAACCCTGTCAATAACTTTGATTTCAATCCCTAGCTTTACAGCTAGATATGCCTTAGTGGGTAATGATGCTGCAGACTTTTTAAAGTGCTACAAATATCATATCCCCACTTTCTCTAGAAACATTTCATAGCCTTGTGCCAGTCACACTCAGCCTTGCCCTTTCAGCCTCTCACACTCTCTCATACTGAGCTTTTGTAGAGTTATTTCTCATTCACTAGACCCAGATGAATTGTCCACAAATCCTCTTCTGTAGCTAGAATATCAGCTCCTGAGCAGGCCCAGATATTGTAGTGCTCCTCCTTTGGCCCTCTCCAACACAGCTATCCTCTTTCATCTTCCAAACACAAGTTTTGGAGGTGTGAAACTCTGACTAACATGCTAAATTAAGAAGCTGTATTTCCCCCAAGAAAAACCACCCTACAAGAAAAGTGAAAGCCATGCAGCAGCATGGACTATCACACAGCACAGATTAAGCATTACTGTATGCATGACTAGAACAACAGCTAACCTTAAAACTGATTTGGGAAGAGCACAGTGGAGAACAAATAATAACAACTGTTGCAGATTACCTGTAATGGGAGCCATGAGAGTTCAAGTTCTACCCTCAGTTTGGTTATATTAGAATATGCAACTTTGTGGATGGAAGTTAAGAGACATAGAACGAAGTTCTGAGTTTGCTAAAGAGGAGCTTGGGTCAAGTAAGAGAAGTATGTGCTATTTCAAATATAAGTATTATGTGCACCTCTAGTTACAAACTGTCATTATTCTGCCTAACCTCAAGAAATTCAAGTTTAATATGCTAGACTTGGACTGTTTCATATTTCTGCTTTTACAATTTTCCTCTAACAACTCCAAATAACACCATCCAATTTAGAGAACACCAGAAAAGCTTCAGCACATGATGTGAACTCTGTGAGTTGCACACCACCACTACCTAGCTCCAAACAAGCTGAGAAGAATTCCTCTTYTCCTCAGTCAGTAAAGAAACTAAAAAGCTTATCTTCTTCCTTGCCTCAACGTCTCTTTAGGGGGCTGTCTGCAATGCCAGGTAGAAAAAGCCAATATAGCAACCAAGCTGTCTGTCTCCTCCTATTCCAGAGATTCAGTTAAGTTTGTAAAAGAATATAACCATTCACATAAAATGATATTAGACTTTTTCCTTTTACCTTTTCTTTGCACAGCTCCTATTTTTGGCTGATAAAGTCTGTAGTGCTTATTCGTTTAAAAAAAAAAAAAAAAAAAAAAAAAAAAAAGGTTTTTTGAGCCACTATTAGATTACCACCTTTTGCTCCAAGTTTGTATACGCCAATGGGTGCCAATTGCTACAGCCACCAGGCAGTTAGCCAGAGATTTAGCCACACCTGATTCCACCTCAAAATGATCAAAGCTTGTTTCCCAACTTGTACATTCATGAAGAACAGAGAGATCTATACCACAACTCATCTTTTAATTTACCAATGCAGATACATACAAGTTCCAGTATGAATATACACTACCATACATACAGGACATTTTGAAATGGTATGTCAAGTATTTAAAAGTACCACGCAATGAAAGATTGTAAGCATCAGAAAAAACAGTAAATGGGAATTTTAAGTATTACATGATATACAGTTCAAAAGGTCACCCACTACAAATAAAGCTACTTTCCACAACAGTAGTAGTGTGGACATATGTATGATAACACAAATGACATCTTCACTAAAGAGGAGAACCTGATAAGGATTGTAAGAGAACTTTCTTATGAAAGTAGGAATTTATAAATCTGGGGGAGGATCACTGTTTAAGAGAACATACGTAATTCTCTAATTCAAGTACTTACAATCTTCTCATCAGGTTTACAGATATGAATGTGAAATATGTTGGTAGAGGAAATTGAAGTCTGTTCCCATCTGGTCAGTGGTTTAATTTCAGTATGAAATGAGTGAGCATTACGAAAGTCTAGGAAAGTTTAACAAAATTCAATGCAAGTTTTGTAAGTAAATCTGCTTTCTTAAAAAATCCACAAATAATTTTATTTTGCCCACTCATTCCCTTATAAATTTCATTCACTCAGTCTCACATTCATATATACCCACGTACCAAGGTGTGTCTGGCTAGGATCGCCTGTATGTGACAAAGAGCACAAGAGATACCAGCACTTTAGCCCTCCTCTTCTCAATTGGCAGCAACAATTTAGATTTTGGACAAGTCTCTCATACCCTCTAGGAGCCAGCAGGTGTTGTAAGGTCTGCCTGAGAATCCTACTTACCTCAGCCTCCACAAATCTGATGCCAGGTTGCTTCCCACTGTCTCTTTTTCCTTGTTTGGAATATATATTGTCTATAGTCTGTTTTCCTGGTGAACTAAAAGGAAAAGAAATGATATATGGGGTAAGCTTCTACCARCAAGTCAGTTATACTATAGTCTTATCAAKGCGTAGGTGTTATGGTCTTGAAATKAATAACATTCCTTGGTTTTACTGCTATGAACAGTATCCTGGGAGCAGTGTCCTCAGTACTGTTCTTCATTATCAACACAGGCCGTACTTTTAACCTTTCTTCCGGTGCTTGCACACACACTTCTATTCCTCTGTCACTTATACCAACTCTCATATTTCTGTTATAAATCTCTAAGATTTATAAGACGTCAGCCTTTTAATAATAATTATTAATTATTAATATAGGTTTATCAGAGGTAAGTCCAGATATCACAAATGGCACAAACTGATATTCCTAGAAACYTTAGCAGAAAAGCCAAAAGCTGATGACCATGAAAAACTAATCTCTCATACCACACAGCTAGTCTTAAAAAAAAATGAGGTGTCTGATGGAGCTGGTAGTGGTGGTGTTACATTCTATGAACAAACAGGAGATTTAGTTTCTAGTTCTGACTATCTGACCCCTTCCCCAAGAACTAACATTAGTTTTTAAAATCACAAGTGCATTGATCAACCAGCAAAGATGGTTGCCATATTTTGCGCAAATTGTAAAATGAAGAATCTACTGGAACTGGCAGAATGACTTTTAGAAGTCTCATAAAACACTTTCCACTAAAAAGTATGAATAATGTCAGTAAGTATTATTTGAAGGCACCTTTCATAATTTCACTGTACTGAAGCTACTGAGTTAGAGTTCTGCTTGTTTACAGATGAAAGATCTTACCCTGCCGAAAATACAAAAACAGTACAAAAAAGCCTACTCAACACATTAACGAAGAAGCATAGAATTTTACAGCTAAATTTGCTAAAAACAGTGTGTTTGCCAACTCAAAAAAAGTATACAAAAATAAATCAGACCTTATGTCCAGCTAATCATAAATGCTTGCCCCGGTGCCTAGGCACATTCCATGAAACAGTGCACACTGCATCTTACCTGCCGTAGCCTTATGGTACCATCTCTTATTCAGAAYTTGAAACACTAATCTGTAGCCAGCACCTYGGACAGAGAGSAGGACATTAACTGGATTTATTTATATTGTTTCCTTGATGTCATTCAGCAAATATAGTTTTATTTTATCCAATAAATCTTAACTCTTAGTCTCCCACTATTGCAGTGACATAGGTACCATGAAGGCCTGCCTCCAAGAGGTAACTAAATACCAATGCATAGTACCTTGATGCATAACAGCTGATTATTTTACATTTGAGCTCATTTTTTTCCTCATACTTCTGCATCCTGCCTTTACAACACTCTTCTCCTCTGTCTTGATTTTGGCCATGAACCCAGAAATAGCTAAGCACATAGGACCTTCCACAGTACAGATACTGATATGCGGGTCAGCAGGTTTTTTTCCACAAAAGCAAAGGTTTTTAACATATATTCAGCAACTGCTTATCAACTACACATACTTGCAAAAACAAGCAAATCTCACATCTTACATTTTCCTTTACTGAGAACTTTTTACTCAGTAAATACAATGAATCTATTATAACAGTATACAATCTAGTTATAAGTCCTCTTTCCTGATCTTTTGAAGGAGGAAAAATCCTCATCTTTTGAGCCAAAATAAATTGAGGGATAAGCAGGTAAGTCACACTGAACATCAATTTTATTCTCAAATCCTCCAGTAAATAAACCAATGCTAATGTCCAGAAAGGTGATCAGACCAGCAGATTCAATTAAGCTTTCTGAAAAACTTTTAACTATTTGTTATTGCACAAGGTATGGCATCAATCAAATGATTCCCAACCTAACTACAAAACTATTCAGGGCATTCTTGTTACAGAAAATTCCTTAATTGAAAGCTAGCAAGTTTTCCTGGCAGAAACTCTCACAATTGTCAAATGGTTCACTAGCTAAAAAGGCATCTATTTGTTTTTTCAGAGTACTTGCAGCACCTGTCAGTTCTGAAATCCTTATAATGTTTGTAGCAGGGCAAAACATGAAGCCAGAGCTTCAAAAGTTGACTGGAACAGGAGAAAATGGTTTGATTTCTAACATTTGAAATGTTATGCCAAAAATAGGCAGTAAGTTAGTTCTGCCTCAACTTCATCAAAAACAGATTTTCCTTGACACTGTAGTAATGAGCACCACGGCAAAATACTCACTTCTTTAGCATCATAAAGTTCAGGATTGTGAATACTCAAATTGTGCCCTGCAAGCCGTGTGGAGCTTATGCCTATTTGTGCCAACCCCAAACCTGACTCAAGCTGAGGATTCTACAGTCATCCATAGAGAAGCGGAGTATCCATTTATAGCATTAACTGAGACTGGCACATCCCTGCAGAGCAGGATACATCTTCTGTCCACAGGGTAACTACCAAAATCATCATCACTAACAACAGTAACAAAAAAAAGTGAAAACATGCTTTGTTGCTTTGGGATACATGCTGCTGATCCAATAGGACAACTTGATGTTCTCTGTCTGAAAGAGATCAACCCTCTCAAATCCAACCGAAAAGAATGATTTCTCTCATTTTACAGGACAACCCAGACACTATTTTTCACTTTCACAAGAGAAATGGCAGTAATAGTTCGGATTAGAATTCTAAGTTCTCAGCTCCTAACCCCCATATCTACCGCTTACAGTGAATTTGTCAAGGGCRTATGTTTGGAAGTTTAATTCTTTGGGTTCTTTCCAACTCACTTGCATTACTAGTCTGACTTTGAAGCTCCTCAAGTGTCTTTTCATTGCCTGACTGAGGAGGTGAACTCAAAGAAATGGATCCGCACAGTGTGAAAGACATCGACACAGCATTAGCTCACAACTAGACGGATCTCATCCCATTCTAGCTATAACTAAGGAGGGAAGGCTATGGCATTGTCAATGACTGAAGAAAGATGAAAACAAGTTTTAAATGCAAGAAAGGAAGTGCAGCAACTCTGCCTGGAAACCCCAGCCCTTTCAAGATAACATGTTGCATTTAATTGCTATCTGATGCTGTATTTGAAAGACACTTACACAGCTATTTCATTAAGATGGAGTCCTTACTGGAACTGATACAGTAGAAGTTATTTTGATATGCCTGTCTACTCCTGTATTTCTAAAGTTGAAATAAAAAAGCCAGCAGTTAAGACAGTAATATTTCTGGTCATAACAGTAATTGTTTTGTCCATGTACTGTTAAATGGACTGTAAGATGACCACCCTAATGCCAATAGCCCAAAACTAAAGGATTACTGCCCATTATGTTTAGCAATACTAATTTAGCTGCAAGACTTAATAGTATTCATAACCTTGATTGTGATCAGATTTAAAAATACATAACATTTCAGAGAATGGCATATCACAAAGAATAGATCAATTAGAATATTCCATCAGGTTTATGAAGAAGCAAGGCTAAAACAAACTTTCAGAGTTAATAGGCACATAGCAGGCAATGGAAGAAAAAGTAAAATTGTATTAGTGAACACCAATACTAAAAATTAACCATATTGTTTTGTCTATCTGCAGATACACAGTGAATAAACATGTTAGAAGCATACTAGCTAGGAAAAAGGGTAAAAAAACAAAAAACAACCCCCAACCTTTCCCTGAAAGTAGGTCTCTACAGGATGTTGACTGGCTACTATAAGGAACAAAAACACCTCAAAGATTTCACCAGAATTTGTCATATGGATTGGTTATTTTGCTATTACAAGGAGCTGGAAAGCTTGAAAACACATTAAGTAGCTGTAAATGAAGACTGACAGCAACAGAAAGCATCTTGATGAGCCCAGAGAAAAGCAGCTGGGACAAGTTATAAAGATACTGAAACAGTGCCACTTAATCCTCCTGTACAGCCCACCTCCCTTTGCCACACATTATGTTATTCCCAGTTAAAAGGGACCAACTAGACATATATGTACACCCATATAGTCACTGACAGATATGTCAACAAATGGCATTTCTACAAATCTTTTAAGTTACTTCCTACAGCTTGAGGTTGAGCATTTAATATTGGAAAAGGCTTGCTTACCTTTTCTGTAACTTTGTTTGCTCTGGATTCCAGAGAGAGAGAAAGAAAAATTGGAGGAAGCAGAGTTTTCTGTTTTGACTCCAGAAACCAAATTGTGAAGCATTTACTCCTCAGTAAATGCACACTAGTATGGCCYAAAGGGTTCCAGGATTAAATGAGTCCATGGGTAATTTAAAACACAGTAACACACCCTACCCACTATTAATAAGCCAAATGTCCCCAGTACCTATTAATGCCCCAGAACATCAGAAGAAGAAGAAAAAATATTTGAAGTCCTGCCTGCAGGAAGCTGGGACAAAGAGGCCCAAAGAGCCTCCTCATATGCAGTTTAAATATCTATATATCCCAACAGTAGCAAAAGACCTCATTTTAGCAACTCACACAGAATAAGCTATGTGGGCTGATGATACAAGAGTGCCACCTTCGCTTGTTTTCCCCCTTCAGTTTGGCAGGTGCTTCTCCATAGTACAGAAAAGACCTGCCCATGTGCAAGACAAAAGTCATATCCATCTACTTGGACAAGTACAGACAAACTGCCACAGGACAGCATCAGCAATGGTTTCACTAACAGGGCTTATGTTAACAAAGTCACTAACAGTTGGTTAACATGTCCATGTTAACACAACATCATGTTGCTTTTGGACACAATAGGAGCATAGGTAGCTCTACATACGAGAAGAAATTCATATTTAACTAGCTAATAATGATAATGAGGCAAAGATGCCAGAAATTCAACCTTGAATCGCCTACATTATAAGTGAGCATTCTGAGATGCTGTTCCAAGATGCTTTGCTTTACTGCTTTCTCTTCCTTTTCATTTTCCCTTTCTTTTCTTCTCCCAGCATCCACCCTTCTTCCTTTGTCTGGAAGCCTTACAACTTCTAAGGCAAATTTATTTAAAAGGAAAAAAAAAATTAATGGGGTAAGTTTTCTGGAAGCTTTACCCAGAATGTTTCCTTGACCATGAAAAACTACACTTATTTTTTTTGTAAACAGCATTGCTCTGTTTCAGTTGCTAAGCAGGTGGTCTGTTAAATCCTAAAAGTTATGTCTGTTTGTGAAATGCGCAAATATTTCATTAAGCTTCTTGGCTTACAGTAAGTATTGCTCAGGACTGTTTTAAGCAACTTCAGCTATGTCAATTATTTTACCAAGGAAAATAAAAAATTAATGAAGATTGGAAAAAAAATACAATTTCTTTGATATCAAAGAGAAAATAAGTATGTGAATTCTAAGTTAAATGTGCCTTTTTTGGGAAAATATATCTTACTTAATCTGATAAGTTTATCGGCTAGTCAAATAAGCACACATCCCCTTGGAGTTCTGCTCTTTCTTATAATCTTCAGTTATTTTAAAATAGGAGGTTTGGTGTTTAGTTTTTTTCAAAAAAAAAAAAACCCTACATTACATATAAGGACTACAGGACATGCTTTTCCGTACCACCTGACCATATTCCTGTATCAAATTTTGTCATCACAAATGTTACACTAACCTATGGTGCAAAGCAATAAAGATAAAAAGAGAGTTAACTATGTGCAGCTTTATCTGTTACGATGTTAGCAGTTGCCTAGTTTACATTTCTATAAAATTGAGTGATTCATTCAGGACAGCTGTTACTCTTCTAGTCAGTTAAAAACTGATGCAGTTAGCCAGCTTCTCTCTCAATCTTGCAAGTTATTACCTGCTTTACTTCCTATCATTGCACCCCTTCCCAAGCAATTTAAATTGTTCTCTCCACAGTGTAAGTAACATATAGGCTATTCATTATACCATAAACAGCATTTTTTTTTCGCTATTATTCTCTTTGTTTACAACACTGAGAAAGGAAACCTTTTCCTCAGTGAAGTTTAATTATCTTTGTCTCAGATGTCTGCTGTATATTTATTTGTTCTCTAGTGAAATCAAGAAACTCTTATTATTAACCCAAAAGGCAAAATTGCCTGTCACAACTCTTATTAGCTGGTTAGCACAGAGGAGTATAATTTATTGGCCTTGCAGTAACAAAGTTTCCTACACTTCAAATGAATAATTGTAGAGATGGTGAAGCATAAAGTCATAATTTAAAGATCTAAAATTAGGCTTCAAATCTTATTTTTCATTTCAGCTTTAGCTGAATAAGACAYTTGAAAAAGGACAGATTATTTTGTTTTCAGATTCCAGTAAACCATGTATATTCTTCCTGTGCATTTTTAAGTAATGCAGCAAGATCTGCGATGATACTACAAGAAATTACAGATAACACAATGTCTGCAGTACCATTAAGAAACTGAATACCCAATACAGTATTCACGCATGTAGAGCTTTCTGACCTTGTAACAACCATTTCAAGGCAGCAGAAGTGAAATTCATACAGTTGCAAAGGCCCTACAGGCCACAGCACTAAGGAGCAAAAATGAACAGGAAAATGGAATAAGCTTCATACTACTTCATGTTAGCATCTAAGTGAGAAGCTAGGTCCAAGATAAAATAATTAAGAGAGTAAGAGAGCAGAATTGTCCTTCAAACTGCTAACAACTGCAGGCATCTATTCTAATTTAATTATGCTTCCTGTATAAAACTGAAGGTTAAAATACACAGACATGTTACCTGGCCCCAAAAGACCCCCACAAACTAGTAAGTAGACACGATACAGTGTCTGCAGCAGACAAGCACTAGAATCCCTTCAACTTCAGATGCAAGCATCTMATTCTTCTGTAAATTAGATCCTGACTTTCAAGATTGGCATCCAGAAAAGGAGAAATAACTGGCTGAACACTTGCAAAGACTGCCCAGCATCAAATGGGACCCATGTGGGTAGACAAGGCTCTAAGACAGGGTAACATWAAGCTGCCTGCATATGAACATTTCTCCTCCAGTAATCCCTGCCTCAGTTACCACACAATAAAATAAAGCTAGAGTTCTACTGGCAAGTATCAGTCAGACTATAATTCCAATTTATTCCCAGAACTTCAAAACTTTGTGCAACAGTTCTGTGGAAACACTGAGGGGGAGGTGAAAAAAAAAGGAAAAAAAAAAAGAATGTGTGGAATCACGCAGCTGTAATATMTACTGACATGCACCAAACCTGTAGATCAACTGGAGTCTGTTATGATTTCAGAAGTAGGTACAGTACCAAGGTGCCTTTGTCTTTGAGTTCTTGGGCACCAGACAGCGTATCACTAGGGCTGCTTACACTAATCTTCACAGCACAAACTACTCACACAGGGCAAGACCAGCTTTCACCCAATCACTCAATTTTAGGAGGATATTAACTAGGGAGGCATAAGGATGTTTCAATCTGAGCGTCCACAACACAAGATTTTTTTCAAGCTTTACTATTTTCCACAAGTACATAAATCTTCTTAGGAATGGGAGAAGCACACATCTGTGTGTGTGTGTGTGCGCGCGCATATCCATTTTATTTCAAGGTCCTGTCACAAAGTATCAGTGCATGTCCCCCTCACAATCAGGTCTCATACTCTGCTAAAATGTTCCAAAAATTTCTGCTCAATTGACTGATACACTGCACAGGAAGTTTAAAGCCTAGAGAAAGGCATAAGCAACAATGATCAGTGTCTTATGACAGGGAAACTTAACTTTACAGAGGTTATTAGAGTAAAAGAAGAACTTTTTATTATTATTATTATCTCAGTTCCTTCATGGAATTTTAACTATTTACTTAGTAAAACTTATTTCTAGCATTCTTTTCTCARTTTCAAAATTCTGTACATTGAAGTTTCAATTGCCTTCCTGCAGAAAACTGTTAACTCCGACCTACTGTCACTTGGAGCGGGGGGAACTTACTTCTCATATTTGGTTGGTTCTGTTTGCAAAACCTGTCTCTGTATCATTATGCCAATATGCCACATGCACTCTTGAACATTAGTTAGTTTAGAGCCATATACTGCATATATTTGCTATTACTGCATTCAGTTTGTGAATTTTATATTAGGAAGATACTACAGAAGGGAGTTCATTGGCTCAACGGATTTAGTTACTTGCTCTGGTAGACTTATCTTTATGAAACATTTTTATAAATTTCTTAGACTTAGGGCTGTAAGATATGGTTTAATATGCACTACTTTAATTGGAATTACATTTTTAAAATTAGATTGTTTCATTGACTAGAAACTCTTCTAATATCTAGACTAAATTATTCACAGCCAGTTTATGCTCACTTGCTCTCACATCAGCATTATCTTGTTCTAAGTAATTCTTCCCTTGTGTTTAGCTCCACATATTTATACAGTAATCTTATCTCCTCTCAAATTTCATTTTAATAAAGTAGTAGTTTTCAGCAAATGACATGACACATCAAAAAAGTTGAGTATAAGGTTTTTWAAAATCTCGACTGATTTTATTTGTAGTTAACCTACATAACCAGCTATGTRAGTACAGCTGAGGTATATGGGCCTTTGCACTGTCATATTTCCTTAATCCAGCACAACTTCTTAGACTAACCAACAGTGCCTTTTGTCCAATTTCCTTTTATCATTATGTCTGGAAGTATCCTTCCCTTCAAAAGCATTCTAAAAATTGGAATAATATTGAGGACACCTAACCCTAGATTAATTTCTTCCCCCTTAACAGGTGCACTGGTCTCTTCACTTTCAATTTGCTATCCCCTCTGCTTTCTACTGAACCTGCATTCAACTTTTACCTTGATTTCCATTTCCATACTTCTAAGCCTTTGTCGGGAGTTGTCAGTCATCACAGATATACCTAAACCTTTACTATCGACCCCAACCCCACTGCATAGCCATATGACTTTCATGACTTTGTCCATTTCTTGGAAATATATATGACGACCTTTGTGCTGATCAGTCCAATAGCCTTTGCAGGCTAAAACAGCTTAATTTCTCTGTGCAGGCTCCCATCTTTAYGAGATGTATTCATTACATGTTTTCTTATACTACTTAAAGTAGAGATTTCCCAGTCTTTTCGTCCACCTGACTTCAGTAATCAGTTCAATTTGATGTGTAGAAAATTGTCCTTACGAAATTAAGAGCTTAAGGTCTCACTTTTATTTGTTCTTTCCTTTTAATTAAGGCTTCAATTATTCCCAACTCTTCACAATATCATATTTCTCCTCAGACTAATTTTACTCCTTTTCAATATTCTCTAATTTTTAATACAACAAAACATTTCAGATAAGAACATCCAGTCTTCAAAAGTAGCTTTCTGTCCARAACTATACCACACGCGTAGAAACCAGCATACCACCAGAAGCACTTCACCTACACCATCAGATTCTCTTCTCACTGTCCTATAGATACAGAAAAATCTTTTTATGATGACAAACCTCTTTCTCTTTAAAAACTTCGAGTGCATCTTAATGACAACCTTGCAGAATATACATGTGTTTAAATAC
The DNA here is from genome assembly GCF_003343005.1 of Rhea americana. Lineage (NCBI taxonomy): Eukaryota > Metazoa > Chordata > Aves > Rheiformes > Rheidae > Rhea > Rhea americana. The sequence continues at coordinate 2,599,880 of NW_028186757.1, read as the reverse complement.
AACTTTTTAAAAGTAATTACAATGGCTACAGCTTTTAAAAGCAGTCCATGTTCTTAAAGATGCATAAAGAAATGTTGATAGTGATTCTAGGGAAAAAAATTGAACTCTATTCCATTAGTTACAACACTGCCAAAGGTAATCAGAAGTATGCCTTCAGTTTTTGTTTCTTAACTATTAGCAGCAACTTGATTCCTCAGAGACCATCAAGTAGTGTCTTAAGATACATTGTAGCTTATTGCTATTGACAGAGCTTTTAATTGAAAAATAATCCCTTCCAAAGTTTTAAAATAAAAAYCTAACTTCATTAGAGTCAACAGGTCCTATCACCAATTTTATATTCCACAGCACAAAGCTGAAAGAGAAAGTGGCTGAAGGCATTTATCCTAAAGCAATTCAAAATATCATTCCTTTATGTTATTTAACAAAATATTTTAATCACAAGTTTACTCTTTAAATATCCATGGAAAATGAACATCAGGAGGATTGTTGCATACAAGTGAAGAAAAGGCTTTCAAAAAGCCAAACACTGTACTGCTTAAAATAAGATTTTCTTCACCCTTTCCAYATACAGTCACCACTATTGTTCACTTCATGCCTTCATTCTGTTCCTTTTACACTGTTTTTTCCACTCAGATCATTATACTCACTTCATACCAGTTTATTCTTTATCATAGGGAATGTTAAGAAATATCATTCCCCTCCCTTTTTCTTCCATCCTACTGCCACTTCAGATTTTACTAGTTCATTTTTCTTTACTTTCCTCTGGCTTTTCTCCATTTTCTATAATGTTACAAAGAATTTTTTGAAGATGAATGTATCATTTTTTCTTTAAATTTACCCACCCTTTCAGGTGAGATAAAACCAGTYCCTTACACATTCTGACATTTCTTTTCTGTTTTTTTCCTGCTTGCCCAAATCCATTCTTTCTAACATCACCTTTCACTCTTTTTCAAAGAGAAACACATGCAACTGAGGCACTCTTCTCCTTACTTAAATAAAGTATGGCTATTTYCAAACACTCACTGACTTAACAGTGTTTGTATTACATTTTGATAGGAGTACAGAATAAAATCAGCAGATAATTACTACAAAAGGATTCAAGAAAGTCAAAAATTCAGAAAAGTTTCTCAAAGCATGACTGTTCAAGTAACAAACCCACAAAGAAAATACTTCAAGTTTAACTACTTCTCTTCCCATCCACCTCAGYGTGCAACTTCAGAAGACAGACCATTTTGCACAAACATACTTTTCTGTTATAATTTGAATTGTCAGACTGCATTCTAGTTCAGGTTGCACACCTTACTAGCTTTAGCACAGCTACATGTATCTGGAAAGTAGAATTAAGTTATTTACAGCAGCAAGCACATATCAAAGAGCTTTTATCTTTGTTGAAGCATGGCCCCTCAAACAGACAGTCATTCTTTTTCTTTCRGCTACACAGCACACCATATCCAACTAGGCATGAAGACCAGTACTTCCAAAAGGTGTTTGGAAGCATAATTAGTCTGGCTTTTTTCAGGTATGCCAYCTTCCAGCCAATACCAGATGTCTTCTGTTAGGACTTCCACTAAACTCAGATACTGATTTTACTCTTAGAGTTAATATATATATATATATACACACAGACAAGAAAGCTGCRTTTTAAACAAGACTGAAAATGTTTATCAGATTTATACAAAAAAGCATCCATCTCCATGAAAACTCATATCTATCAGTTAAATCTTAATGACTGCTTAGCCATATGTAGAACCAGCAATAAGGACAATTTAATACTATTATTCCATATTATTCCAATATTATTCCATAGCAGAATTTTCTATACTTCTCTGAAATTACTACCATCCCCGTAAGAACAACTTAGTCAAATCAGATAACCTGTGCTTGGCTGCACTTGGCAGGAGGGCTTTACATGAAAGAGCCCACACCACTGCGATGTGACAGCACAAATCTTTTTAAAGGGGTCTGCACTCCAGAGGAACCATGCTTTGGTTTCCCTCCAAAGAGGYGGCACAAATATTTTGAGGTTGAGTAGCAGAAGTGGTGAAGTAACATACTGTCCACCACMGGCTGGGAATATATCTGTGGTCATGGATTATGTGTTAAAGACAAACATCTGGTCACACAGCCTGATGCAAATTTCACGTACTGGAACTGCYGAAGCACAACCTTTGGGTGCTTTGGAAAACCAAAGTTTTCCTTTGGGAACCATTATCCTCCCTCTTCAAACAAGGTCTAAAAAGGTCTAAAATTACATTCAGTTCTGCTTCACTGTCTACTAACTTTCACTCCACAGCCTAGTCCTAAGCAAAACTTTTCTTACTTCAGTTGATAGCAGCAAGGTCCCTGAACAACCTTGCAGTAAAAAGCTCACTGCAGCTGCTCCTGTGCTCAGGTGACCCAAGAAACCCAAGAGCTAGAGTTCACTTCAGTCTTCTGCTATGCAAAAAAYGTTCTAGCAGACTATCTCCAGTAGTGCACCAGGATTAAGTCTGYCCTTGGACCAATATTATTTCCGCAGTCCATGGTAAAAGTCCAACTTTTACCATGGTTATGAAATCATAGGATGTCTTACAAAGACAACTCAGGCTCCACCTTAAAACTCTGACCACATAACACACACGTACCCTTGTCCCTTCAGAAAACTACTCTAAAAGTTCAGTTCTCCATTGGACAGAAATCTTATTCTAGCCCTTACTTTGTTACTACTTGATCTCATGCCAATATTTTGTACCAGACACCATGCCAGTATTTTGGCCAGGCATGTATTTATCCTGTCGCATATTACATTCACTTTACAGTTAAATCAATATTCCCTCTTGAACCTTTCTTCCAGGCTAAAGAAGTTCCTCTATAACATCTTCTCATGAGACTGACCTCTATGAAAAGTCAAACTTGTGTTATATTATTCATGAAGAAATTCTGTACATTTAATTTATTTAATTCTGTACATTTATTTAGTCTTTCTTAGGTTATATCAATACCACATTCAAGATGCAATTTAAATCAGTCAGCCAGTCACTGCTATGGTGGCATGCAGCGCCTCAGTTCACAGCTACTATGGCCTGCAAATCTGAGGTGGCTTGCGTATGCATGTCTACAGCAATACGGACACACACAGAGGTGCAGTTTCACAAGCACTAAGCAGAACAACTTGCCTGCTTCAAGTATTCATGATTTTCCTRGGATAGCTCTTTCCCAGATACCAAGAAACTGATCTGTATTTACTCTCATTACTTTGACATATCTTTTTTGAGTGGATGCCCTAGCGACGAAGGATAGCGAGAAGGCAGAGCTACTGAATGCTTTTTTTCCTTCAACCTTTACTGCTATGGCCAGCCCTCAGGAATCCCAGAGCCTGCAGAAACAAAGATTTTCCAACTTCAATCATTCTGTGATTCTGCATGGACTTTTTGTAGGAGGAGGAAAGAAAGAAAATCCACAGTTTTAACCGTTACCTGTTCCCTCATCTAGTTCACTGCGTAAAATACTCATGCCAGCACAAATAGAAAACAGCACCCAGAGGAGAGGAAAGGAAGCACTGCTTCTTTTGGTGGAATTGTTGACTTAAGCTTCCAAACAAAACATAGTCTAAGAAATGCTTAGTTACAACAGAAAGGGATATACCTGGAAGATGCTGAACAAAACTTTACCAATGATTTTATTAATTAAGAAGTCTCCAAGAAGCATTTCAGAAGGGCTACATTCACATCACACTAGAAGAAGTCAGAAACTTCTTTTTCCTACATTTGTTGGAACAAAATAAAACTGTTCCCATTTAACAGAATAAAACTGAACAAAACTGTGTATCTCAGAAGTACTTCAAATTTCCATCTGGAAAATAAGCTTCAGAAGACAACCAACACATTAAGAAAAAGAAGAAACAAAATTCAGCTGCTCTCCGTGAGACACGCCGTGACCAGTAAGCCACCACAAAGTTAATTACACTCTCTAGAGACCAAGGATGCTGCTCCCAAGACTGAAGATGGCTTGCCATCTCTCAACTATGCTTGGAGTGGCATGGCACCAAAGGAGTGCCATGTACACAAGTTGTCCCCTGCACATTCTCACTAGAAGCCCTGACCACACGATGGTAGGRTGATTAGGTGGATACTGCCACTTTYTTTCCTCAGCTTATCTGCTCTATAYCTGTGTAAAGTGACATAAAGCAAGAAGTACAACACAACATAAGGGAGTAGTTAACTATAATGCTTTTATAAACATCAAARAAAAGGAACAAAAATCCTCTGAGGATAATGGAAAACCTCATAGGAAATGTGGCAGTGACAACCACTGCCTTACTTAAAGGACCTAATTTGGGAACTGAAATAAATAGACAAAGAATGGTATTATTCTAAATCTAAATTCTAAATAAACCAAGCTTCTAGTTTTTAGACTCTCAAACCAAGCTGCTGAACAGATTAGAAGTACTTAAGCAGCTTAATGTTCAGAAGCACTTCACATCCAAAATTTTCCGCTAAATTCTATGCAGACCAGTATGTTAACGTAATCAAACATTACATATCCTTTTTGCAGAAATCATGTTTAACTTCTAACATTGTCTCTCYAAAAGTCAGTTTGAAGGTACAAATAGATTCAAAACTAGCTCCAAGTTGCCTAAGTAGACATAYACAAAGAGCATAAAATACTGCAAGCTACCTCACTACAAAGCACTCTGAAAGTTCACCAAAGAAGTCAGTACTGGGTAGTAGCTAATGAGCTAAGATTTCACGCAGTGCTTTACCTCACAGCAACATCCCAGAGCAGGAATGCTCACAGATTAGAGAAAGACAAAAATAGATGAATCAATGCTKAAATATATTACGATGAAGAAATTTGGCAGCAGATAATCAAAGTTAATAGGAGAAATCTGGGCAGRCTAGAATTCCTCCTATATTCAATCTACCAAAAAGAGTTTTCCATGTCTTGAATGCCATCTTGCTTGCAAAAAAAACCCCATTAATTTATATTACAAAAGTGCTACAAATAYAGTTATCATGTAAAAATCAAACTGKTATTCAATATGAACATCATCCAGTTTGAAATCAACTTTATATCCTTCTAACTCAACCYTGCCAAAACCGTCAGTCTTACACAATACAGTACAAGACAAAATATACCCTATCCTACAATCAACAGGATATCACTGTCCAAGTTGCTCAAAGTACCTTTAATTYCTTTGCATTCTGAGACCCATTCTRCAGAACAGACTACACGAAGCATGYATTTACAATACCCTAGATGTTTATCCTGGATAATATAAAATGGTAAAATAAGGATTTTTTGATTGTTTCACACCTTCTTGTGTTTAAGAAGTGTTAATTCCTCTTTCACAYAGAGCCTGACAMATCTGCTATAATGCAATACACCTGCCTAGGAAAAAAAATCCACTGTTCAACTAAYAGTCAGTTAACRATGTGGACAAACACTGTCCAGGGGAAAAAGACATCTATCCTTTTCTTGTGCTGTGATCGCTCCATTCACCTTAAAGGAATGAATCTCATTAGCCTCATCAATAGGCTACATTCTTACTAAGTCATTATTTGAATTCGCACCATTGCGCTATGAGGCTTTTGGATTTAATTTCACATAASAAAATATTTCTCCTTAAAGATTATTTTTTCAATTCATCTAGTTTTATTGCCGTATATGCTATACAATGGTGAATCTACTGGATTAAGGAATGGATTTTATAAATATATATATKAAACTAAATTAGATTTAAGTTGAAACTCTAAAAAAAGATAAAATAGTAATGCAAGAACGCAACAGGAAAACACACATCCGATGTCAACAGGTATACTGACAGCAGAACAAGTTAGTATAACTGGAAAAAGGAGGAAAAAAAAAAAACAAGATTACAATGGGATACCCACGGCTTGGGAAAAGATTATCAGCATAGGTTGTATCAACTCTTAGCCTGACTGATTATGTTCTTCATACTGAAAGTGAGTAGTGCACAGTTAATGGATTTTGTTCCTAGATCATATATAAGGTCCCTCAGGAGTGACAWGCTAGTAAAATGTTCTAAAATCCAATAAATGCTTTATTTTTTTACACGTAGACATTTCTAGTACATGAATTTACTTCTTCCACAAGGGAAAGGCCAATTGTCTAAAGCAAGATAGTTATTTTAAGGATATTAAAAGCAGGGTGAATAGCAGCTGTTATGTATACAAATCCCACATTAGATATARAAACTAAGATGACAGTTTATTCCATTAGCTATAGCAACACCATATGAGTTGACATAAGCTATATTTGACAAACATTAGGAATAATCATAGTCAGGAAAAAAATAAATCACATTTACTTCAAAATTTAGATATACAGGTTTCAYAGGCAGCATACCAGAAACTAAAAAGGATTTAAATACCTTCAATRCTTGTATTTAGCGATATGAAATTAACACTTCAGGTTTTGCATAGAAATTTCTTTTGCACAGAATTTRGTTGCTATTTAAAGAAAAAAACAAAATGAAGTACTTCAACAGTTGACAGAACTTTCTGTCACAACCTGAAGACAACCACAACTCTGACTGGGTTAAACTTTAAAATGAAACAGGTTTCCAGAGCAAAGTTCAGCTATCAGTCCCAGTTTCAAGTACTACTAGCTTGAACCCTCTATACAGCTTAAAAAGGCATCATTCATTTAARATGCTTTTTCTGGAAAACGACTCTTCAAAGCACCCATAGCTAAATACAGTCACAAGAGATATTCATGGGAGAAAAACATTAAACTCTTCCTGTGAAGTTTGTCAMGAGCACCATGAAATATAAAGTATAAACCAACTATGCGAGTCTAATCAGCATAACAACTCGCTAGGGAATTATCCATTTTCAAGTCTCCCAWGCAACTAAAAAGGGGTAAGAAAGTTGTTCAAAATACAGCAGGGTGCCCATGAGTGAGTGATGCACTAAGTTTTCTTTTTAAGGTCTAATGCAAGTGACAATTCTTCCATACAATAAAGACCGAGGTACGCACATGAGATGAATGGGGGAAGTAACGATGGAAATATTTAATCATCATGACAGCTTTAAATTCGGATGAGTCTGTTAGCGAGGCACATTAAATATTAGCACAGTTTTTAGTATTATTAGGAAGCATCACCACTGCACCTCCAAACACATACACGGTTTGCGCGCTGGGAAATGCGCTGGAACGCTCACAGATGATCCACTGCTGCCGTCGTTAGCTAGCACTAACTTTTCTTCTTCTTCAAAATACGGTTTTCCRATCGAAACCAATGCCTTAGGAACAGCAAACCTATGATTTTCACCACCGTTAATCAGTTTCCTCCCTGCTTCTTACACAAAACGCACATAACATACGTGCTCACACTCCCCACACCTAACAGAGACTAGGACAGCGCCCCACGTACAAGAGTTTCAAGAGCTTTTTTTCCCTTCTTTGACGAGCTTAAAATCACTTAAAATACACGCATACACACGCATCCTCCCCCAAAATAACTGAAAATAACCGAAGTAGCTTTCGCGTAGCTCCAACCACTTTAATTACAATCTGGAATTCGAGCTACAGAGACCGCTAATTAGTTTCCAACTTGTTAAGGCAGCCCGGCGGCAGGGGCCACGCTAGCTGCTGCGGCGGCGGAGGGCAGCGCTCGGCAGGAGAGGCTCGCTCGCTCGCTCGCTCGCACGCCGCCTTGCCTGTTTACTTTAATCCCGGTAACCATCGCGGAGGTTGAGGGAACGCACCGAACGGCCGCCGCAGCACTGCAGAGCGAGGGGGCTCCCCGCACGGCGCCCGCCCCGCTCCCCCGGCCCGCAAGGCGACGCACGCCGCCGCGCC
>NW_028186757.1:2467754-2591899 GCF_003343005.1 Rhea americana | reverse complement strand
GGGGCGCCCGCCCCGCCCCGCCCCATGACGTCATCCCGCGCCCCTCCTCCGCGCACCTGGAGGCGCCGCCCGCCTCCCCTGGCGCGGGCCGGGGGTCGCGCGCGCGGCGGCGGCGGTTACCTCCTTCCCCCCCCCCGCCCCGCCCCGCCCGCACAACGGCTCTTCCGCGGGTGCCAGGGCGGGAACGGTGCGCGGCAGGCGAAGGGCGGTGCGTTTCTCTCGCTCTTTGCGATGAATACACCTATCAAATAAATAAAAAGGAGCAGCGTTGGTTCCCCCCTGCCCCCTCCGAGGGCTGTCTATGCAGGCATCTTGCAGTCCAGCAAGCACGGGGACGGGGAAGGAAACGCGACTCCATTGTCTGGACTCCAGGTTGTGTCATTCTCCTCCTGTCATGTGTGAAAATATATCTGTGAGCCCAGACGGGTTAGCTAGCTTAACAAACCTGGCAGCGTGCTCGGCTGCTGGCTTCAGAGGCTTCTGATGGGAAAGCTGAAATACAAAATTTACTTTAGACAAGTTTCTGCAATATACACCCACTAGTTCCACATATTGTTAAAGAATTCCTCACGGAAATAAACCATTCCGGACTGATGCAAATTACAGCCTTATGGGCAGAGTAAGAAGAGGGCATACAGGTATGCTCACGCTTCTTTTTATCACKATGCCAGGCTGACAGATCCGACGTTAAAGAAAATGTCTGCCTGAGCTGTTGTGTGAAAGAAAGAGCAGCACAAGCCTCGGGCTTCTTCGAAGAAGTCCGCGGAGAAGAGGGAGGACTATGAAGTCCTTCTTTTGCCGTGACAGCAAAATATCTAATGAGCATCACCTTCATCATGATGAAATCAACCCTAATTGGGGCCCTGCACACTTTGAAGCTCACTCAGGTAGATTAAACTACTATTTCCCATATTTTTCTGAGTCCTGGCTCTGATCCAAAGGTGAAAACATAACAGGGGTTTTAAAGTTATTCCTCTTTGTTCTATATTTCTTCTCCTTTCCTGACAAATAGTAGAGAAGCAATAAAACCATTCCAAATTCTCCTTTCCTCACCTTCTGACACTAGTTTAAAACTTCTTTTAATAATCAAACATGTGCAGCTACACTTTCACTCAGGCTCACCATTTATTACYTGGAGATTTTGCCTGATCAGGCTGGTAACCACAATTTTTATACTCTGAGAATAAACTCGAAAATGAAGCTACATCAGCTACAATTATTGATGCTCTGCTTTACCATCTTAACTTGCTTGCATATAGCATCAAAATACATGGCTTTTTCAGTTTCCAAGTAAGTATTCAGGTGTTAAATTGTTTCCTGTTATCCATGAAAGAATTTTTCAAATATTGGATCAGTAAAAACATATTCAGGAATGATCTCTCTTCTCCCAAATAAATAAATAAACATCCCACACATACCCTTCCCTTTGGACTCCTGAAGCCGTAAGCAAAGTTTTCCTCACTGCGTTGGGTAAGTGGAGTGGTAACYACGGTTTAGTAAAGGCTACTGAGCTCATTAACCTAGTACTATTACATTTCAGTAAGACATTTCAGCAACTTCATTAAATAGAACACAAAATGTAAAAGAAAAAAAATCAACAAAAAGCTAACCCACATAGACAACTGCTCTTAAGTGAATAATGAGGCAGCTACAAGCATAAAACAAGGGACAAGGTGACATTTGAATAGTGGTATTTAACTATAAAAAGATGCACACTAGACAATTAATTCAGATAAGTTGATGTAAAAAGATGCACTCGGTTTAGCATTGCTGGGTGATTTCCTCACAGTGAGTTCTTCAGCAGGGCATAACATCAGTCTGATGGGGAAAAAGGCTCATTATAATTGCTATTACTGTATCAGGTAACTATGGCGGAACTACTCATTTAGAGAGGCTGCAGCTTTTTTCTAGCAACCATTTTTAGATTTCATGTGAATTAGATAAGTGAACTATAGCCATACCTTCAGCATATTAACAATCCTTTACAGCTAGTGAGATTCCACGTGCCCAAGAAGACCAAGAGCCCCACAACTGAATAATGTGTTTAGACCAAATGCATGCCCAAGTATATTGCTTACCATATCTGACTTGTTTTCTTGGGCATTAAGACTCACTGTTCTCACAAGCCAGTATATTTGGGTGTTTAGAGAGACAATAAATTTCAGGGAGATAGACTCATAGTTTGTGCTAAAGAAGATTCTGAACAGCAGCATAAATTTATGAGTCCAGAACCATAGCATTTAAATACAGGGCTAACCCTTTATGAAYTAGCCTTTCCAAGTACCAAAAATGAAAATTTTATTTACAGACCTTTTATAAACCTGCATGTGGTACAGCAATAAACATTTGTACAGTTTCATGTCACGAATTCGTGATGAAAACTTAGGTCAAATTCTAGCTTTAGAAATAAAAACACATTAAAATAGAGGCTACATGACAGGCAAAAAGGAAGGAAGAAAAAAATCATGCTAAATACATTCTTTAAGGTAGACCATATAATAAATACAGAGCATTGAGGTAGGAAATGTCATAATGAGTACCTAAAGACAGTTTTTGCAATAAGATTCAAATTGACCTGAGGGCCTAAGGTTAGTTTTCCCAGTCCTATTAAAAATTTGAGTCAGATTTTGTAGGCTTGATCCATCAAATGAAAGACAGCAACAATACTACTCTTATATTCAAAAAACAAGTAACTCAATAATCTAAGCCTTTAGCCAAGCAGCTGATGAAGTGTGTTCAGTTATCCTGCKAGTTTAAACCTAAATGAGATGCCCCTACTAAAAGCAGTGGCTTCTTTCAGGGGTTCCCATGTCTTCTGGTGTTATCATTGGTGAATGCATAGCTGATATGGTGCAGCTCATCTGGCTGCATTTCCTTCCCCTTCTCCAGCTGCCACCAATCACTAGTGCTTAGACAAAAGAAGCAGGAGCACCTGGCACCGGAGTCTGGGAGGGACAGAAAATGGAAGGAAAGCCTCCTGCAGATATGTGACCACACTGACTAAAGCCGGCTGTGAAGCACGYAGGGGTGTAAGCAGTTATCCTAGAAACAAAGTTTTAGGGTATTCTTGAATGAGGTGCTCTCTATTTCTTCGTTGACAATGCTTCAGTATGTTGAAAACAGCCATCTCAGTAAMCAACTGTTCTTTATAGCTTAACAGAGAAGGATTAAGCTAGGTGTTTCCTCTTTCTTGATCACAGCTTGGTAGTTAGGCCGGGCAGGTGGGAAATGTAATGCCTAATCTCTTAAGGCAGAAAAGGGAATTGAACTGAACTCTAAAATTGAGGCTGGACAAGCATGTTAATCATRGAGATAATAGATAAAAAGAGAAGTCTTTTTGTAATTTAGTGAATCTCCAACAATTTTGTGATTCTTTCAACTTCCTCATTTCCATTACTTTTCTATTTGTGCCTTTAGAAAAATAAAGTCTCATTTCCATTGTAATTACTTTTGCATTGAGGATTCTCTTCAAGATTAAAAAAAAAAAAAAAAAGGTGATTCATTTGTTCATGTTTAAGTCATCTTTAAAATCTGAATAAAACCCAACCATGGTGAAACATTGTTGAAAAAAATATACACATTTTTAAGACCAGACAGAGGGCCTTCATTAGAATTAGGAAAAAAGCAAATCCAGAAGCCAGCCATTTACTCCTGTTTTCCTGAAGTGCTTCTCTAGCTTTCTGTTTTCCTTGCTGCTAGATCTTTAAAGCATGAGTTCGTATGTATTCAGAAAGAGGGAGAGATAACAGACAGAAAGGCAGAGCTATTTCAGTTCATAAAAAGAGGCAGCAGAGGATAGAAAGAAGTAACTTTTCCTGTTCTTCATCCTCTTCTGGGTAAGAAACTCAACCAAATTAAAGCCACTTCATGCCATATGTCCTACTATACATTCAGCAACTGTAAAGCTTACTTTCTGCTGTCTGATCTCACAAAGCTAAAAGCAAATGTCCAATAACATGGATGAAAATATTAAGCCATATCTCTTGTTTCTCRCTTTGACTTTGAATACTCATCATTAATGAAAAAGTTTTACTTTGACAAATTATGCATGCCAGTGACCTCTTCATTCATGAGACCACTACTATAGTACTGTGCATGTGAATGATTGCTGTCCATACTTCTTAGGACAGAAGGATATCATCCCAATTTTAAAGATGCAGAAAAGAATAGGAAAAAAGCATTCTAGTGATTAATTCCCTGCTCTGCTACTGCTTTCTAGATCACTGTAACAAAATAAATGCAAAGTATTAATTTATCATCTTTTTCATGAGTTAGCCTTTTTATATTTTATATCTAGTTATTCACTTCTTCCATTTTATTCTAACGCTAATTCCCCTTTCATTTTCCCTCATCTTAAAACAATGTAAAACTGCTTATGTTTACGCATGGAATACTGATACATTGAGCCATTAATAGTATCTGGTTTTATTAATTTTATACAAGCCAAACGTTTGTTTTTCCTCTTTCTGCAAACTTCTGCTGAGAGCCTAAGGGCCAAAATGCAAAAACTTTGATCTGTTGTAAAACAAAGCACTGCCAAACTGAGGGACTAGAGGAAATATTTGCCGTGTGCTGCAATGCAAGTTCTGTTCTGAAAAGAAGTGAATCACTTTCGTTATGCCAATACCAAGTTTGTCATGTTTAGTTCTATAGGCTGCTGAAGTGTGCCTCTCTGTAATTTGAAAAGCACTGCAATAAAAAGATACATAGATATAATATGAGGATTAGTGTGCTATCAAAAATCAACACACATCCACATACATGAGGATTTTGTAACACAAAAACTCAGTCTTGGTAATTCAGAATTAAGAGCAAGAAACCTTCTTCCAACCTTCCTTCTCTTTTATCCTTACAGTATCTTGCCTACGACAATACTTCACTTCAAGTTATCTCTCACAGRAGTTTAACTCAGACCTACATATATTCACGTTCAACACAGGATATGACGATATTACAATGCCTCCCAGTAACAAGCGTTCTAAATACTTACGACTCATATTTAAGAGAGTATGATACCTCCTCATCCTTTAGGCTGTTTCTGCTATCAGTTTTTTCTCTTTCTTTCATAACAGAATTCACATTACAAATATTACACTACGTATTTTCTTCTCTTTGAAATTTTACCACTGARTTGCATATATAAAGGTGTTTTGGTAGCCAGTACTCCTCTTCAGGGTCATAATCTCTATAAAAAACAATACACAAGACAAGCTGACTGCCTACCAAAAGTATCAAAAATAAATAATAAAATAAAGATAGGAGATTAAGCAAAGAAATACTATGAAAGATGATATTTTTATTTAGAGACTTTTTTGTACTTGCATTATTTTTCTTCTTGTGAACTTTTGCTCCAGGCTACATATAGTTTCTAATGTATATTTATTTTTCAAAGAAAATCCTCACTCAAACAAAATTAAGAAAACCAGATTTTTCAGAACAGAGAAAATTATAATTCCAATCCAGAATGAAGGTCTTGCTCCTAAGTACCTCCTATGCTTTAATAAGTAAGCTAATTTAACCATTGCTAAACCTTCTAGCAAGTATTTCCTTATCTTTATGTTTTTGTGAGAGAGATATCAAGTACGCTTTATTGATTTAGAGCAACAGATATGTTTGTCCTATACATAGAATTTAACAGCCCATTGGCAAGAGTCAAACTGTGATTCAGAAAAGCGGTTATATGGGAGTAGGAAAGAATGCAATGGACTGAAGTATATGATCTACTCAATAATACATTATTATATGTACCCTTGGAGAGATTAATTATCAAGATCTCTGGACATATAGGAGCAAAGTAAGTCTGTGATCTGCAGCTTCTCCAGTTGCAAACTGACYCTGTTGCATACATAGGGCAAAACAGGACTTAGGGAAGCAGAACAGACAAGGACATACTCATCAACAGTTAAAGGTTCTGTAACAGTATTCTATACCACTATTATTATAATTAAACTATGCACAAAAGCCTGAAACTTCTGTCCCTGTGTTGGGAACACTAATTCATGGTGATAATAATCTGAATCCATTCCCTGCTGCCAAATACTGCTTAGGGCACAAGCAAGTGTCTTTATCTACCCTTTTTTGCTATTCTTTGAGATGCTTCCAAGCTTTATAAGTTGTTCCCCTACGTATCAAAAAAGTGGCCTGCTCTACATATTCTCCAGCTGCTCAACTGTACCCTAGCACAGCAGCTATATTATCTTTATTTTTAAAATTAAAGCAACATTAAACACTAAAATTACCATCACTGTACGCAAGGTCTATTTTCTTCTTTTTTTCCTTTTTTTTTCTAATTATTAATAGCTTCTACTTATATGTTTAATTGTGTGGGGTTTGTTGCTTTTAACAAAATATTTTTTCCTACCTTTTTCTTCTTCCCTAAATAAACAAATTGCTGGAATACATTGAGTTCCTTAACATATTTACTTGCCATGGGAAAGTTCTTTGGCAGGCGACCTGCTAAAGAATCTATGTTCCAAAGAGTTGTGGACATTAATTATGTAGCAGGTATTGTGCACAGGAGGTGGCAGAAAGGGTGATTTAACAGGAAAGCTGCCTTGCAGGAAAGAGCCCTTGCTTTTACATTTTCTAGGAATTAGGGTTCAGACAGAAAGAGATGTTTTTTATTGAGATCCAAAGTTGTACTCAATTTTAAGTATTACAGTTTTACTTAATGCACTAGTGATACTTCAAAAATATATATTTTAGGAAATAGCAGCAATCAGAGTCAAAATTCAAAAGATGCAGACAAATAATTTATGCTAGCTTCTTGGAACTAGAAATTTTTAGTTATTCAAACTGATTCCAAAGAAACTATCATTCACATGCTTCAATTAAAAGAACTATCATAACATCCAAACGCTTCCATAATTATGTATTTAATTATTTATTTATTTTTAAAAATAACAGTATCTAAAGATGCATTTCAGGCATTGTCCTAGTCTACTCAGCACAATGCTAAAATTTAACAAGAAACAACTTCTGCATTGAAGAACTTAAAGTCTCTGCAGCTGTGTGTGCCTAACTTCAGTGGGCATTGCTGATAAAATGTATTCTTTAATTTGCCAAACTAAGGACAACATTAATTTAAAAGAAATACCAAACCATTACTCGCATGTATAGGGAGAATTTCCAATCTTCTTTCATGCAAATATGTTACTGGTGAACAGGTATTTAGCTGCTCTCCACCACGAAGTTACCTCCATGTAATACAGACCTTTTGTTTCAACTCCTTATCAGAGATAAGYACCTTAATATGAAATCAAATTTAATTATAGTTGGTGAAGCATATACCTTAATATTTCTCTTGATTCAAAATACAGTAGAATTTGTCCATGCTCATTACTCCACCTATTTCCTATAAGCGCTACTGATGTCTCATATCTGTTTTACCTGTAATACATGTCTTATATCTTTCAATGCAGTAACAATATTACCATTCTTCTCCACAATATTACTCAGCCTTCTCCATTTCTCTCTTCTCAAGATATGCTTTTCTCAGAAGGAACTAAGAACAATATTTACCATTTTGGTTTTAGAGAAAACCACATGGCTACGGTATTTGTCCACTGTGCAAGTCTGCAGTGCCTGCACTTACAGTTGTAAACRAAACAGAGGTCAGAGGTCAAGGTTTTAGTTAACAGTAACTATTTTTTATAGTATTTCTTGGACATCTTACCTGACTCAAGTTGATCCAATTAGGACATCCACACTTCAAAATACGTACAGTCATCTGCAGCTGACAATACAGAGAAGACTTAGCTACACAATAAAGATCAATCTAACATCCTAAGAAGCTGCCSTATGAGTTGAATCACATTAAGCAGAACCCTTTTTCTCTGCGCTGGCTTCCAGATCCACCACCACACTATCCTGAGAGGCACCAAAATCATTAAATTCTCCTTGAAAGAGAGATTTCTTGTCAATACTACACTTCCTGTTTGAGGGCTTCCTACACAATGTGAAGTTCCATCTTCCATAATAAAAGGGGAATTACTTCAATTATTTGGAGAAAATAATAGACATTGCCAATAACATTATGGCAAAGGGGATAGGAAGCTAATGGCTAAAGAACAGATAAAACTCTCTCAAAGAAAAGGCCATGTAGCAATAACCTGCAAAGTGTTATGGACATAGCATGAATTAAGGCATTCTTCTTCCTCTGGGCTAACAGATCTTTCAAAGTTTGTTTTGTGTTTCATACCACATGCTATTTAAATACTTGTACCAACTTTCTGCTTATGCATGTGCCTAATATGTCTTGAGAAACAAATATTAATTACTTAATCACTTGTTGATTTGTCGCAGTATTGTACGAGTCTGCATGACAGCTGATATGCACAGTTACTGATTTTGAGAAACTGTCTCACATTCTCAGAAACATGCATCTTGTTTTGATTGCTAATATGGTTGACAATACGGTTAGCATTTTCGTAGGCACATCAAGTGATAACAGAGACAGGATGCAGTAGTCATATCATGGAAGTCTTTTATTTCTTTCCCAACAATGGATCTCACCRAAAGGTGGAAAGACACTATATATTAATCTACAAAGCAGCAAGACTTACTTTTATTTTAAATAACTAACAGTCCCTCTTTCTAGATGGAAGTGTGTTTTCACGTCATACCACTGCTATGCTCATAGAACCACTCTTATCCTAGCAGCTTTTATGGGGCAAATTAGTTGTCCACTAGACCCCTTAATTAATGTAACAAATACTTTACAGGTGTGGGAGGCTTCTACATTCATTAAAAAGAAACTCTGGCAAAACTGCGTGGGAACTTTTCAGAGAAACCAAATTCTAATATTAAAGCATTTTGTTTCTCAAATCTATACTTGCTCTGAGTAAYATCTCATACCTCTGTAGTCCTTTAGTAGAAAATTCTCAGCAATAAGATACAAAAAAATGCACACAGATACAAAATAAAATAGAATTATCCATGCACTATTATATTTTTAGTCAACCCTTCTGTCACATTTTACTGAAATTAGAGACACAAAAGTAAAATTGGGCTGCATGTATCCAGTAAAGGCTAGTAAATAAGAATACATTTCCATGCTTAACAATATAAAGTATATAATAGCTCTAAAAGATGAGAACTTCTTATTCAGATACTGTGCAGAGAACTCCAGCTGCACAGGCAAAGACAGAACTAGCATACTTTTTTTTTTTCAACATTTACTTGCTCTAAATCAGTATTTCAAGACTTGAAAATTTCAGTTCTGAAATTTTCAGTAGGTTACCCAAGACTCTCTGAAAGGAAGAGCCTTCTGTGAATTCTTTATCCAGGAAATGTATCTGAAAGAAGAAAGTAGATGGAGCTCTTTTGCAGCATAGAAGGCGTTTGTGTGTGTGTGTGTGTGTTTGTGAATACTYGTAGTTCATGAGCTACACTTAAGCAGCATTTACGTGGACAGGGTACTCTGCTCTCAGCTGCCCAAGTGACCTTTCAGTTTGTCATCACACACAAAGATTTTGTGCTTGTTGGAAATAAGGCATCATTACCCAGCTGTGACCCTTAATGGGCARTGCCCATGTCAGGGATCCTGATGTTCCACACAGTTGTCTGAAGACACGAGATCTAGCTGGTTAGGTCTCAAGTTGTGACCAGATGCTTCCTACTCAGGGTTTCTTTACATATTTAGCTTCCATGACTGGCATTCACATGAGCAAAGTGTGTCACTAGTCCCACTCACCCTAACCCTCTCAATTTGCCCATTCTTTTAAACTGACTCCCAGCCTCACTTGTTGATTCTTTCTGGCTTCACTCTGCAGGGTTGTGACACCCAGAAGACAGCAATAAGGCCGGAGTAAGAGAGCTTTAGTGAACTCCTGGCTTGATGAAGGAGAATATAAACAGGACTCCACGTGCCTTTTTGAAGCAAACACTGCTCACTATCTGCACTGGTCCTTAGGTAGGAGCAGGGAACCTAACCACTCTACCCTCTCTTTTCATACAGATAAAAATTTACAGACATTTGCAAGTAGTACTCCCATTTTATCCCTCCTTCTAGCACAGACAGAAAGAGCAGGAAGCAAAAACTGATTTTCTCTCAGAGTACAATTTCCAAGTAATTTGTGTATGACTTTTCTTCTTGTAAAACAACGTGAGGAAGACTGAAGTGTATTGTTAAGATAGGCGGAAAAAGAGGAAACTAGATTGTCAGTGCTGAAATGCTTCCTGATGTCTAGAGCTGCAGGAAGATGAAAGCCTGAACATGGAATTACAGTGCTTGATCCCATATAACAAATATATCAGGTTCCATCACKTGTTCCAAGGTCTTTGTGCTTCTGTTCTACAACAAGAAGCCCTTCTGAGCCTCAGATCCTATCTTTGAAACTAGTATCTAAGTCCTTCACAAAAAAGACTCACTATTTAATTGGAATACAGGACAGACAAGTGACTTGGACAGCTAATTCATGCTTATTCCATTTTGAGGTAACACAAGTTTCAGGTACTCAGTTCTTTCAGGGCGTGTGAAGCTCAGGGCCCAAAACCAAGGCTACCATTTGAAAGTTTGCCGCCATGACTCAGAACTTACAAAAATAAAACTTTCAAACTGTAAAAAATCCTACTAGATTTTTTCAGTGAAAAAAAATCTCTTACAGAAAAAAGTAACTCCTGCTTTTTCCTTATGTTAGATGACAGGAGGCCTGAAGATAAGTTGTTAAAGATTTATCTAATTTTCCTCTATCTCCCAAAAGCAGTCAAGAGTAAAGTCAAGGTAAACAGTATTTACCTRCTTCTAAATTAATTAGTATAGCATCATTTATTTTCCATACAACAGATGACTTTATCCATTTTAAAATTTACTATCATGTGATGATATTAAATATATTTTTTTTCTGAGGTATCACTTGCTATCAATGCTTTCAGATTAAAGTAATCAATTTGTTAATATGTTTAGAAAGGGACATCTTATAATCACCAATCAATGTTTTGATATGTTGGATTCCTGATCTAAAACACACATTTTAAAGATTAGAGATTTTTTTTTCTGTGACAGAAAATGAAAACATTACTAATCTATGTACTAACATGTCCTAATGCAGTTCAGGCTTGTATTTACAAGTCCCTTGAAGAGGAACTACAGCACGARCTTTCTGCCCTGAATCCAAACAGCGCTAGGACGCCAACTAGGCAACCTAGGTAGAACATGGGTTCTTCACAAAAAACGCCTTGCGTTTCTCGTCAGCTAGTAAGAGTTTACTGTTAACTTAAAACTGAGCTGCAATGGAACTAAGTCTTGGGCAGAAGATTAAAGAAAAACATTTATGATATGATTGTTTCTAAACTAAAAGAGCAGAAATTTGGAAGTAAAACAAGTGCTGGCGTGAGTCATCTGCTTACCAAACTGCTATAATCCACAGAATCCTGGTGGCAGGATCAAATACGCATTTTATCCATGTCTCTTTGATATGTAAAGTGGCACTGGAGGCAGAAGTCAGAACCTCCCTCATCAAGAAACTGTAGAATTAATTTGAATCCAGGGCTAGAAAGTGTTTCAGCCCCAAGTGGCTCCTGTCTGTATTGTAAAGCGAGCTTCAGTCTCTGTAGTTTGAGGAAAGATTTAAAGCTGAATATTTCCTTTCCACTTGGATGAATTCCCCACTCATACTGTTACTGTTTAAAGGCTGAGCAGTACCACTACGCAGGCCACCTATTATCTGGATCTATGCTGGAGGTAGGACAAACTATTTGGAGTGGGGTGTTATTCTTGATAACCCAGGATCTTAAAAGTGAAAAAGGATGGCTTTCATGGAGTTAGACACATCAGAGGTTAAGGGGCATGCGCATGAGAAGAGGAGTTTGAATTACAATTCCAGATTTAAGTGCTTACGCTTTTCCTGTGTCTCTTTTATTGGTCTTTGTTATTACTATATTTGCTATATTGTCTTCCTCCATCATATGAGGTGCATAAGGAAAAATGATGAATGTCAGAAATGCCAGCTCAATTCATGTACTTCATTTGAAAAATGCACAGGTGATTTTTAGGGTACAAACTTTATATAGCACTTTATATCCAGCCCTCCGTTAATATGTTGCCTTGTAGGCCTAGTACCAGCTGTCTCTTGCCCCTTTATAGAATATCAAGATAAGTGACAAATTTACTCAAGAGAGATTTGTTGACTTCAATCAATTTTAGTTTTAAAAACTGCTATATGGTAGTACAGTAACTATCATAATACTTCAGAACATGGTCCTTTTAAACTCAGCTAGTGACCGGTACCAAGTTCTCATTAGAAAGTTATTAGAAAGTTTTTTCTAAATAATGATAGAGTAATCTCTTTATGTGGAAACCTTGTTCTGATTATCAAGAATTAGGGATCAGTCTTGTTACAGATTAGCTAACTACGTATATTTTTGTATCATATGCAAAAAGTCTAGTTTGGTTAAGTAATGATATGCTGTTGCCTGAGTTTTATACAAAATTTTCCTAACATATAGCATATCCAGGACTGGATCCTCTACTGATATGTATCAAATAGTTCTAATAATCTGCAACTATTTCAACAGCTAGTGAAAACATTTCATGTGCCTTCTTATTCTGGAAATTAGGGTTTGATTTTTAATGCATTTGCACCTGAATTGGATATTTTGAAGTCAAAACCATGGGCCAGTATCCAAATCTGCTCAGAAAGAAAGAAGGAAAGAACTCATTGCTGTTTGTTCTGCATATAGGCTACGCATGAAGGACGTAATAGCATGCAAAAAACCTTATCTCCCTCCAACCAATTTATATTTAAATAAATCTGTCTTAAGAAATATGAGTTACAGCTGCCCCTGAAATGACTAATTGCTAAGATAAATTAATTCTTTCATGAATAAAATGATAAAGTGATAAGCTTTCACTGTTTATTGTCATCCATTTCTAGCATCAGTCTGAACACTGGCTTCAAAGCAAATTAATGATTTTTATTAGAACATCTTCCTTTTAATGTGCTATAAACTCTATTAATAATATGGGAAGTTTTGTACGTTTCAAGACAGAATATCTTTTCTCTTTCATGCAAACTGGTATGGATGGAAAACAGCAGTTTGGAAAATACCAGAATGGGTTAAAATCAGATTCCAACCCAATTAAACATTATTTCATTTTGAATAGTTATTGTTAACTATCCTATTGTTGTTGTTATTTCCTTTCTTTACTTTCTAACTAAATTGTTGTTCTCTTACAATATTGTTATCTATTTGCACCACCAACCTTTTATCAAAACCAGAACTGAAATACTACAACCTCACAACATAAGCTGTTCTAATGTTTAAAAAAAAGACAAAAACAAAAAATAGAAATTTCATAAATTCCCCCATTAGAAAATTTTCAAGGGTATTTTCAGGCCATGGAGTGTCTGACCTGGTGAGTTTGTTCCTGAAACTTAACCTCGTTACATTTCTGGCTTACATTACCCATTGCTTGTCAATCAGATTTCTCCATTTACAAGAAAGAATCCTTTTGGAAAGTATCAATAATAAACTACTTTGTTTTTATTTTTGTTTTTATGTAGAGACTGCTTCCCAACAAGGTGAGCTGATGAAACCCTCCCTAGACTAGGCATAACCAACTTTCCTAATCTTTGAACTTTAGCCATTCAGAGATTTTGATACAAAGGGACAAACCTTGAAGAGAGGAAGTTTGGCCGACGGGAARTGACAGCAGTCCCACAGAGATCCCATGGCTGCACAGCAGTTCAGATAACTCAGTAGTCCCCCAGTTAGCACAGACCCACTGCCAGTCACGTACAGAGCCATACTTACCTAAGAGCCACGTGCAGCTCAAGTGCTATACATTGGCTACTTCCCCAAATTCTATCCAGATGGTCCTGAAAAAAAYAAAAGTGTCACAAGTGGTGGGTACAAAGAGTGGAGAAACAAATCTAAAGGAAGAAATCAACTTRAATTCCAAATGGTCATGCTATGCATTGACTGAAATGGTCAGGATTTTATGTTATCCAGTAAATGCTCTTCATAAATTTCTATTGTGAGAAGACTTAGGCCAATCATTCATTAAACAAGGATATTATGCTATTTCTCTTCTGGTGAAGAAACCCAAGGAAAATCTAATAATCTACTTTAACTAGCCATATTCTATATTTGTAAGTGGAACACGTATCATCAATTACATGGTCTAAAAAATAATTGATGCTGACAAATAACCCCATCACATTACGACTATCTTTTCRGAAGGAACTGGCATGTAATTGCATATGAACAATGTTCTTGCAACAAAAGCTACAGAAGCAAAGTCTTTGTTGTTTGAATGTATTTCCACAAATAGATGAGACCGCTGGGAACAAGTTAAGATACCTGACTTGTAGATTAAAATACACATAATTGTTTATTATGTTTTGAAAAATCTGGTCTTCTCTTTTTAAGTTTTAAAAATAAAACAGATAAGAAGGATGAAAGAAGCTTATATTGACTCAATTACAGAGAAAACAACTGCCTTTTTACTCATCTGTACAAAATCTCCCAATGTGTTAGAAATCAGCAAGTGTTAGTTTGCTGTTCTATATGCAACATGTATTCAAATTTACACTCTTAATTTTTATTTAAATATAAAAAAACATAATCCCACTACTTGAAATCAAAAAAGTAAAATATATAAAGAAARAAATAGAGAAACCTTGTATTTACTTTGAAATATAATACATTAAATCATTATCTGAAGAAACAAGAAACCTGTATGATTTAGTTAATGTAGTTGCTGACTCTATAAGTTAACAAATAATGTGAGAAATGTGAGGATGTGAGAAGAATGTGAAAAGAATGTGAGAAAAAGTAGCTTTGGAAAACCTTCAGGGATCTTTGATGTTTGTTTTTAATTGTTCCAGATTTAGTGATTTTTGCTTACAAGGCTAGATAACAATTTCTGTATAAGACTGTAAAGGTCATTTGCCGTGGAGGTCCATGWACATACTAGAAAAAAACAGGTTATCTACAAATATCAGGGAAAGAATGCTCAAGGAATGAGAAAGCAATCAGGAGTGTTTCAGCATAGTGTCAACAAGTAGGCTAAAATCCCTGAAAAGAAAAGTACCATGGCCAGGGTACGGAAAACATAGTCCAGAGGGTGAGTTACCCCTCATAGAGGGTAGCTTTTATTCCTTCTGGGCTACTACTTTCTGAGATTAATGATACACACAGTAGAGGTGCGAACTGAAGCAAAGAGGAGGGCTAAAATTTTTTGTGGMAAGGAAACTTGGCTGAGAGGGCAAAGAAAGCTCAACCAGGTCTGAACTAGCTGCACACAGTCAGCCTCAGCTGTAAACACCGACAGCTCTTGGCAACAGAGAGAAGCCTCTGAGCGGTGCAGGGAGCTAAGCCTGCTCTAGCACAGCAATGTTAGGTCCGCTCTCCGCTGGGCTACGCAGGGGAGAAGCCTGTCAGGGTTCAGGCCACCCGAGGACAAAAGGCCGAGCTCGGGAGCCATGGGAGGGGCTATACCTCCTCTCATCTCATCTTCTCCCCGGCGGGCAGTGCCGTACTGTCTCAAGCATGTGCAGAAACTGTRGTCAGAGAGAGCAGGAGGAGCTACAGAATGGCAAAGGGCAGAGGCCTCGTAAAGCAATCCGTTACTGAGGACAGGGAGCTCGGCTGAAATCAAAACCCAGAGACATTCGAGGAGGCTGACGCATGGCTTTCGGTTCTGCCTGTGCTGATGAGAAGCTTTGAAATGGCCTGGCATYATGAGCACAGTTTCGAGTGCCCAGCTGTTACAAGCCTATGGAGCACACCAGTAGCAGTCTCCCTGTAGGAAGCTTAAGCAGAGCATCCTGAGGCTTGAGGATTCGAGTAGCGTGACCTGACTGTCTTGATACTATGTTTGAGTTTGTTGTACATTTAATTTGCATGATGCTGATGGTGATATTTAGATAGTATGTTGCTAGAATTAGTCTCGTAATGTAAAACAGAAAATACATTGTTTTGGAGAACACATCCTAGGCCCAGAGAACCATAGGAATGTGGAAGTCTCTTAAAACCCTGTATTAAATGTTCACTTATCCTTTGATAAGCAGAGATAAGTACTGTACTCTATCTTCCACAACAGCACGTGCACAGACTGCCCAGTAGGGTCCATTTCATTGACAAAAGAAATACTGACCAGACTTAGTTCTGTCCGAACTAAATTATTAAGTGTCAGTAATTAATAGAAAGCAGCAAAATAAGTGAGAAAACTTCAGTGAAATGAAGTGTATTCTTCTCTAGCAAAGCAAACATCTGAAGTATATGTGTTTGCTTAAAGATGAATTAAAAGGTATTTTTGAATTCATTATTAAAGGATTCTATATTAAAGGTGCTTTCAACAAAACAGTAAGTTTTATTCATAGAGATCGGGTGAAACCTTGGTGAAAAAGGTTTCACCCGATCTCTATGAATAAAAATTCCTAAATTTTGGGCTGAAACAAAATGTACAGTGGTGGTGGCTAGAAAGATGAGTTCAAACAGGGAGAAGATACCAAATAATCAGGTAAGCATATCTTAAAATATGGGACATGAGAGTGTGGTCTGCATAGCCTAGCAAGCCAAATATTAAGAACAATATGTGGGTAGCAAACTGAAATTCAGTCAGGCCACAAAATAGAATAAAAGCTATTTAAATTGAAGGACAATGCTGGAAAAGAAATGTATTATGAAATGTTCATGGGTAATATTGAATTGAAAATTAAGAGAAGAAATTAAGCTTCAAGAATTGCCTTGTAAGAGTAACAGAAGCACAAAGAAGTGGAACTCATATAACTCTCTACAGGTAAACAAACTCAGACTAATAAAGTCAAGATGAAAAAAGAATATACCATGACTGCTGTCAATAGCTGGGGATTTGTGTTACAGAGATACCCAGGAGGTTGCTTACTGTCCAATGTTCATTTAAGACCCCTCAGCACAGGGATTCCCAGCTTCTAATACATGTATGACCCTAAACATACAGRGAACCTAAAAGTGTCGCATGTCTAGGCTACGGATGCAACACAGCAACTCCCTTTTCTAATCTTCCTGTATTTTGTCCTTAAGCAAACCCTCCCTTCATAACCAAATGCTTCCTCCTGTGCACAGTGAGGCAGAGCTGGAGCTACTGTTAGTGTCACCTTCATCTGGGAGCACATGGGGCTCAAACTGAAGGGAGTAGAGGAGATGCTGCTGCCATGTCATCTGTGGGTTCAGATCAAGTGATGATCATTTCCTTCATGAATCTAAAGCCACCAAGGAGTCTTCGCACAATGTCTTTTAGTGCTCTGGAAGGACTCCACATCATTTATGTAATACTTCACGTAAGTCATAAACAGGCAGTGTAGTAGATCACAACAGAGAGGTCAGTTTTCCTTTGTTTTCTCCTCCTTCTCGCCCTGTCCTGAAGATGCTGCTACAACTGCCTCCTCTTTGTGTTATTCTGGAGCTGTCAGCGACGCATCTTTCTAGCTGTCATTGTAATACTCTCCCTGGCYGCTCCCCCCAGGATGTTCCTAGAATTTGCTACACAGGGAGTCAYACAGGGTCTCTCAAAAACTAGATGGATTCAGGCTGACCTTATCAGTATAGCTGTCTTTGCATCACACTACTCAAAATTTCCTCTCCCCTGGGATAGAGTGCAGAGACTGGCCTTACCTAGAACCAACTCTGGTTARCCAAAGTTATTGGTTTGGCTCTACACCAGGGAAAAGAATAGTTTATTTTCACATAACTTGTATTTGGCCAGAAATTTTTACAAGTCTTATTTTAAATAAACCTTCATATCCTTGCGTGAATTAACCTAGAAGATGGGGAAGCAATTTCYCATCAACAAAAGTGATCTACACACCTAGAAGATGCACAGAAATGTCACTCYGAGTTGCATCTGTTAACCATCTGCTATTTTTATAGCCATTTATCTGACACATGTGATTTTAAATCTTTAACTACTTAATCTTCAATGCTTTTGCACCCTTCTCAAGCTAGTAAGATTTCTGATATCRGTAGGGAAGATATTCTCAAGTCCAATTCCAAATCCTTGAATCTCTTAATTTACTTAAGTAATAATTTCAGCATAAATTTAAAATCCCACTTCAGAGCAATTACAGAGCTGGGAGCTAGTAGCATCTCATATGCTGCCTTGTGAAGTTTGGAAATTCCTGAACACTGGAAATCCTGGTGCAATCAGTATGTGTATCATAGTCACTGGTAGGACCACAAGGGATTTCAAACGAGCAATAAGGTGATCTAATCATAAAAATATTCCSTAATAGAATAGCCTAAATATGCATGGATGAAAAGGGTTTATAACTTTGTACACTGTCAGTGTACAAAGAAGCAGGCATTTATTATACTGATTTGCTAACTGGTCCTCTGAAATGTTGTTTTTAATTTGGGGCATCAAAGAGAAACTGCAGTGAAGGAAAGAAGATGAAATTTCTCAAGGAATGTGAGAGGGAAAATACAATAACAAGGTTATTCTGATCTGTCACCAGAATTATCTTCACTGTGTGGATGCAAAGATGAATTTACAGTACTTTGTGATATAGAGCCTCTTGATATCCACAGGGCTCTTATGTGCACTCATAATTTCCTTACAGAAGAGAGTATCTTTCAGAGATTGGTACATCATTGTTTCAGAACCAAATACATTAAGCAAAATGCAAGTAACTGTTGCCAGTTATACTCAAGTGATCAGGAAATACTTTTAGCTAAAAGCAATGCATCCTACTCAGACAGAAAAAAACCTCTGCCTAATCATTGGGATTATGGTTTCCAATGCGACAGAATAGACAATGAGACAAGCCTCAAAGCACTGATTCCCTTCATCGAAATATTTCAGCACCATGTCATTTTTAATTCACGTAAGCCTCAGCAAAAATATAAACATTCTATTTTTCATAAATATAAAACCGCTTTAAAAAATTAAGCCTGCAAAAATAAAGAGGGTGAATTTGAGAGGCAACAAAATGCTAGATATGCACTTGGAGTAATTACCGTTCAGAGTTTTTATTCTGACACCTGGCTTTCAATAGAAAACTCAACAGCTAAAAGCTTTCAAACTTGTTGCCTCTTTTCTTTGATTTTTTCCCTAGAATAAGGGGACATACCAGTCCAGGTTTTCTTGCACCAAATTATATGAAAAAGACCAGAAAAGGAGAACCTCCGAACCCTCATTTCCTATTCATATTGATTTTAAATAAATATTAGTGGAGTTGTAAAACACTTAGGAGTTGGGGGAAAAAAAGCATTTGTTCAAACTCTGAAAGATTCAGATCCTAGAGGAGGCAATGCGTATTCTAAGAGCCGCCCAGCTATCCACAGCTGACTGCACTGCGTCCAAGCTTGGGAGAGGTTGTGGGTATGTTACCACGTAGCCGCCTTCCTGCAAACAGAGCCGGAACTAATGAACGCTACAAGCCAGAGGCACTCACAGACCCCAAGCCGCGTGACCTGGCATTAGGTGGATTTCCCAGGGCTGACTCCAATTTGGCAGAGCCAGTTTGGAGCCAGAACTCAAATTCTGCTTGGCTCTAGCTGAATCTGTATGGAGATRCTTCTGTCTTCAGCACAGTTTTTTGTTTACCTATGCAATCCAGGTTATCCATGTTTTTCCATTACCTGGAAACTGCAGTTGACTATGTAGAKAYTAATCATGTTACTTTTTCACCTTCACTATGCTAAAAGAAATTGCAGAAGTATTTGTATCTCCTGTCATAYGAAAAGTTTGCTATTGCCTTTATTACCCTTGTAGCTGTTCTCCGCACTTCTCCCATTTACATTAATCTCTCCAGAATGTAGGTGGCCAGTTTTGTACATAGCAACTTTTATTAGCCTTTGTTTGAACACATCATATGTGCTTTCTTATATAATTCATCAGTACCTACAAAATCTTATTTACATCTTTTTTCCAGGAAATAGATTAAATAGATTAAATGACTTCTCCAGTTTATGAAAATAAATGTTGTTATGAAATTACATTTTATGTGATTATATTTCCTTCAGATTTTTTTATTTATTCAAGAACATGGAACTCCACCCCTGTACATAACCCTCATTGCACAAAAGCACAGAAGAAAAGGGAGTGCATGACGACCATGCAAACAAGCTTGTAAGGAAACCCAGTACCTGAATGGCAAAAAATTGAACTGTATTGTTTCCTAGTTGTAAACCCTGTAAGATGTATSGAAAATGTTATCAGTCACTGCAAAGGGCTATTTCACTTTATCTTATACATCTGATTGCACACTATTTTTAGTTATCAACAAGTAGTAGGTGTGACATGGAATGCGGTGGCTTACTAGTGAAGATTCATTTATTACCTTTCTAACGTGTACGCAGTTCATAGACAATCATTTTCTCAAATGTGACTATTATCTCAACAAGTTATAAGTTATAATATAATATTATCTGTATTTCAAGAATAGCGACCTTCATRAAGTTTTCTCAATGGCAAATATTTCTAGATATAAATTTGTCTTTTGAATAGTATATACATTTTTGGAAGGAAATGCAAACTCCTAGAGGTAAGGTTTTTTTTTCCATTCCTCCACAGAGAACAAGAAGTTTTAAAAGTTAACATAAGGCTCAAAGATGGCCTTAAAACTAATGAAGTACAGATATAACTCCTGGAGGAGTTCCCAGTGCTTCTTCATTGGCTATTACAGCCCGTAAAGTCTAATCAACCATAAAATGATGATGRAGAAATCCAGCCTACTCAGACTTGCTTCTGGACTCGGAAATATTATAGGAGATGTTCACAGTCATTATGGAGAACATAATGGGTGGGGAAAAGCATGATTATTACARTGTTAATACCTTCCAGTTTTCCTTGCTATTTCCAGATTCAGCAAAAGCTTTTTGCATTTTTCATTTTCAGATGCTTTCCTGTGTTGCACTATTGAATTATAATTAACACATATTTCTAGGGTTTCTCTGATACAAGATCTTTATTGTGGATGCTAAAGGTACTCAGCTTTTTWAAAATTATTTATTTTTGCTTACCACCTATGATGATGGTATGACCACGTCATCAGGTGTTATTAGTCCTTAGAATTCATTTTTTTATTTTTGTTTTGTTTTGTTTTGTTTTTTTTAAGTGTTACAGATATCTTGTCCGCAACAAAACATTTGAACAGGTGCAAAGAATTCTTTATTTCACCACAGGCAGAATGCTGGCTTCAAAATACAATGTTTTGCTAAATGCAAAGGTTACCTCAGCTAATGTAAAGATTACTTTTTCCAACAGTTTGRCTTTCTACTCAACATTTTGAAGGAGTGTAGGATGGGAGATATGAACGTTAAAATAGTCTTTCAAGTGTTCAAGGTTTTTTTTGGGGGGGGGGCTTCTTCTACTCAACCAGCCTATACTACCAYACTGTGTGTAGATGTGGTTACTCAGCCTCTGAACAGAATTGGAAGTCTGGGTTGACACTCTCCAGTTGGTCAAGGAACTCCACATATAATATATGGTTTATGTAATGCCATGGGAGCTCCTGCAGATTGAAATTATGCAATGATGAAAGCGGTTAGCGATGCCCAGGCCTGTGGCCTTTGCTCTGGGTACAGCCTGTAGTCTCAAGGCCTGTGCTGACTAGGTCTATATTAAGCAGAAAACAACCAGACAGAGCAAACAGCAACTAAGAGCRAGAGAGAAACAGAGGTATAATATGGTAGCAAGGGCTAAAAAAAGTTTTTTGATGTAAGAAGTGTGACAGGACATATCATCTGCTCCCCAAAAACATTAGAAGCATAAAAATAAAATATAATCAGGATGTTTTATATCTTTACTTCCATGCTCATGTAGCCACAGAACACAGAAAATTATATACCAAGTGATTCTGAAAGACATATAAAACAATGTCATCAATCTTGCATGTCTGTGTAAAACCACAACAATGATCTCRTCACCTCTGAAATAATTTACATCATCGTTTACAACAGATCCATGCATCTTGTTTAGTATGTGGGATAGTTTAGTATTTCACTAAACACTGCAGGCGTTCAACTGAAGCTAGGAGTCTTCTCTTTTCTTGCATAAAAGTCCTCTTACTAGTTTACCTAAGTGAGTTAACTGCAGAGGATATAGTGGCATATGCATCAGCTTTGCAAAAAGTTATATCTGGACCTGAACCTGTATCCRGATTCTAGAACCTCCAGACTTTGTAGGATAGTCAGAAAAATTGACTATTACTTTATTTTGGAATATACGGAACTACAGARTCCTACAGATACCCGAGTATTATACTGATTCAAATATGTACTGAGTTAAATTGTCTACTTCTGATTTTTAAAAAACTGAAACAGAAAAATGTATCCTTTCATATTCCTAAACAAACATAATGTTTAAGCCTGCAGTAACAAGGAAGGAAGAAAAAAACTGATTTTTTTCACGAGTYGACTTTAGATACTTCTTTCTCTGAGCAAATCCCAAACACTTGATCCAGTAGAGAACACTAAGAATAAGCATCTCAGCTATTCTACCCAAGGAGTTCGTATAAAGCAATATTAGACAGCCTTTTCAGGCATAGCCAAACTGCCAAAACTGCACATACGCTGGAGCTTTGGGAGATCTATATTAAACCAAAGCATAATATGCCTGTCATTATTTTTGGTTAAAAAGTAAAAGATTCTCTTTTAACTTTAAGAGAACAGGAAGTTTCTGTGTAATGTTACACTTCATTTTGAAAAATATATATATCAAAAATCAAGTCACTAAACAATCAATTCTTGTAAAAGGCTTTTTTAAATGATTAAAAATGAAAAACCCAGGCCCAATGGTTACTACTAGTTGGACAGAACGTTTCTCAGCTTCTCAATACCATTTTAATAGAAATTTTAATGCCAATAATAGCTTATGTAAAGCCATAAAAAGCATCTTTTAGCACTCAAAAGCAGGCAACCAACAAGGTTCAGTACTACTGCCATTGTAAAAGTCATCTCTGTTAAATTAATGTATTACTCAGCTCACGTCAGCCACCATTGTGGGCATCTACTTTTTTAAAAAAATGTAATCTGCTTGTTATATTCAAAGCTTTGCAATATATGGCCCCAAACATAATCTGTGGTCTATTATCTTACTAGTCATGACTTTATTCATTTTAAATAGTGAAGGAGAGCAAGGCTCTTAGGCATGTTGCTCCTATATTAATATTATGAAATAGTTTACCAGAACAACATAATCACTAAGACTGAAACTGGACAAGTCAAAACTTTAGGAAAAAAAATGGTTTTTTTTTGCAAGAAGTTATTTTCCAGGGAGGAACCCCACAATGTGAACCATGACTTCATCCAATTTAAAGCGTATCTTGCCAGGGAATACTGGCAAATCCACTCCCTTTTCTATRATGACAAGCACTCTGCTCAGCATCTCTGTTTACTGGGGCTTTTGTAGTATAATATGAGGAGAGGAAAATGGAGAGAAAAAAAAAGAAAGTTTCCCAAGGCCATACTCAGCTCTGGTAACCCCCATGCAGTCCTGCAGCACCAGGGCTGTGCATAYCCAATGAAGCCTCATACAGGTAAACCAACTTAGAACTTCAATCTCTAATAAAAATTTAAGCTTATGTTAAATGCTTTAACATGTGCAGCTTTAAAGTGCAGGCCAGATTGCAACACTGTGGTCTTACTCTATGGTAAATGCAAGAAGATTTAGCCCTCAGCAAAGTAAGCAAGCTACCTTATCGTTATCATATTTGTTACGGAACATATTCTCCTACACTTGAGCAAAGGACTTGGTACCTTCTTATTTACTTTTACTAGACAGAACTAAATGAATCCGAGACGTAGGCTGTGAGAAAAAATTCTTGCAAATACATTCACTACTCCAGTAAATTTACTACTTCAACTTCAACCAACTGAATTCCCAGCAGAGTATTTACTCCCTTTCTCTGCTGTCTTGAAAGCCAAATTTTTGTACTTCATTTTTTTCATTTTTGTCTGCAGAAGTACAAAATTTTGTCACAGTTTAGAGAGCTCAAAACACACACTAGCTCAGAGAGTTAATTCAAATTTCTGTAACTCAACACAGCCTGAATCTGAGATGGTGCAGATGGTAGGGGGGAGGAAAAGTATCGTTTTGGCCTCAGAATCAGATTTAAAACTTTTTCTGTTTTAATCATAATCAAGTGATGGGACAAGATTCATTCTTACTTGCTTCTTTTGTTCCAGAGTATCTGTGTCAGGGTTTTCCTRTGTGAATTAATCCAGCAGACAGGATAAGTAATGGACTCTCATTCAGACAGAAGACTTAATACATTCTATCAGTTTCCACAGACAGATCATCAAAAATGGATTTCTTGTCATAGTATGGCAAGCTCTACCCCTAAAACACAAGCGTGCAAGTTTAGAACCTCGTGCTTTGAGCATAGCCAGGAGCATATGTTCAGAAAGTAACCAAGGGAATAAGCCTATGGCTGTCAAGGTACCTAGAAAATCCTAAACATACACATAACTTTCATCAACTACATGCAGGTTGTTTAGCTRGTATTTCACGTCAACCACATCCCATCGCTCCCTTTCAATATGCACCTCTGTTCTTCCTTTCATGGTGTTGCCTGTGCTTTGAACAAATACAAACAGCCAATACAAAGTTGTCAAAACATTGCATTTCCATCAGATCTATTTATCATACTAACTGTTCATAAAATGCTTTGCCAAGGAGACAATGCTCCTAAAATCCCTTAATTAATGAGGTTGGTAATTGACTTTATTYAGCTCATTTTCAGTCTACAGTGATCTAAACCGATCTTTAGGTTTTGACATTCCTTGGTTGGATTTACTTTGCACTCTTTGTATCACTTACTTTGGAGTAACCTATAACCAATTTTATACATTTTTCTGGCATTTTTACTGAGTAACTTCAGATGATAGAGAATCTCTTTCTCAAGAATCCCTTGAGAGTAACTGCTGCATAGGAGCATATATTAATTTAGCCAACATATTCAACATATACATCATTCTACTGACGTTTTTTCGGAAGTTTTTTCCCAGAAAAATGAAATGATGATTGATGCCAATAGTTGGGATTCTAYGATCTGAAGATATCACCCATCCTGGGAAATATAAACTATCCCYAACTATCCCATCTCCAACACTAATRCAAATCAATACAGAACTGGAAACCCTAGTTGTTGAAAGCTATTATCCAAGGCAAAGGAAAGCAATGCAGTATCTACTAAATGCAGTGGCTTTACTCATATAAAAGCAGTGAAGTTTTTACAGCCATCATCACTTATGTGTATAAGAAATTTTGTTACCTTAYTCACATTGCAGCTGCTTCCATAGAGGGTGTTTATGAACTTCTCCACTGGGCTCTCTTACCGCTATTCACAGAAAATTATGRTGCAGAAATCTGTCTGTAGTCATATTAGATGCCAAATTATTCTTATACACCCAAAAAGATGACGACTAAAATTGACTTTATGACTTGAGGATACACATTGTTTYCCTCTTCCAACCACTTCAGACCAGTTGAAAAATCTGTTAAATTCTCTAGAGATAAACTTTTGGCCCTGATTCTTTATTTTATATTTCAYGAACCACTAAGGCCTGGACTGTAAATCAACTCTCGAGTCTAATCCTTAAATCAAGGGAGATATCTTCAGACTGTTTTGACACTGAGCAGTTTACAACCAGCTCAGTGATCACTGTGATTTTAAAGTACTTTTATAACTGCTTTCTATTAGTGTAGAACATTGAAAAAGTATTTCACACAAAAGCAACTTAAACACTTAAACCTTCCTGATCCCAAAAGAACAGAGAAACATATACCTGCTTACACACGCACACACACACACACACACACACACGTTTACTTTTTAACTCTGGGCTGCAGTACTGCAGGATTTATCTGTTTATCTATTTTTCTTTCTTTCTCTCTCTCTCTCTCCCCCACCCTCTCTCTGAATTTCACAGTGAATCTAATTATGCCTGAGTAATCAAATGATTTAGTGCAAGTGATTAATACATGAATCTTATTTAATTTTAAAGTAGTAACACAACACATTTATACCAGTTATCTGTGCTGTTTCTGCTTCTTACTTCTCTTAGAACATTTCAGGGATTTGAGTTTTGCATACTATTGTTTTGGGAAGTAGGGAAACTATTTTTACTTCAGCTGTATGAAAATTTCCAGAAGCAGAGAATGTAAGAAGCTATAGCTTGTCTGTCATGCTAGCTCTTAAAGAAATAASAGAAAGTATATTTGCATAAATGACTTTATAGGAATCCTCATACAACTTAATATTTTTTTATTTCTGGTTGATAACGTTGGACTGAGGCTTAAGTGACTGTGCAATGTTAAATGACAGACTTGGCACTCATGGCTGCTGTAAAATCATGAATGTGTATTTGGCTATAAACTGTATATCTCTTAGTAATTACTGATTTTTTCCCCCATTACCAAAATCATTGGAGCTTCTTGACCAACTAGGAGTTGCTGATTTTCTCCACACTGTTTTTGAACAATGTTTGACTAAAAAAGACAAAAAAAGACAGAAAAAGACTCTGTTCAGAGTTGAAAATGTTTCAACTTCCCTCTGCCCAATTTGAACATATTTCCATTGGCCCCAAAAATAATGGGGCATTACAGCAAGCACTACCATTTCGCAGTAAGTCATATTGCTGCTAAGCTCCTTTCCCTTGCCTCAATCCAAGCTATGCAAGCTGATATCTGAGCACCAAATCCAAGCTATCTAGGATTTCCTGAGTTCTATCCAAGACAAAAGCCCTAAAGAATTGCTTTAGCCATTACAGAAGTAGAAGCAAAAATGCTGTCTAATGAAATGATTGTGAATAGGCTCATTACAGCCAAGATCATTTTTCCTAGTGATGTGGTACACAATACTACTAGACATTTGCACACAAAGAAGGGGTCCCTGTTCCCACTTGCTCATCAGCTCTGCAAGCTGTTACATATGCTGGAGAGCATGCACTTAAATATGAACTACTTGTAAGCACTTTGCTGGAAGAGACTACAAGATGAAATTGCAGATAATAAGGAAACTTTCAGTGCTGAAGGATCTGGAAAACAGCTAGATAACATTAGACTGTGGAAACAGTCTTTCTTCTTGGCATTCTCACAGAGAAATGTTTACCTTCTCTTTGAGTTAGAAGGTTTTATTCCCATCCCAAATTCAAAACAAAACAAAACTCTAGTAAATCCGTTCTACCGCAAAGTTCCTGATGATTGCATGCAGTACGTTGAAACCAGGAGGGACACTGACTTCAGTATTGCTGTTCGGGTYTGCAGTAGGTTGACCTGAGTGAAACCCACTTGAGTCGCATGCTGTGACTAAGGGCATTATATCTTTGCCTGGTTTCTGCTCTCTGTGGCAAAAACGGACATATTGTATCTCTACCCAACRGAGAAGTCTAAATTGTCTGGCAAGCCTAGTTCCACCACACATCTGCCATTTCCCACATAGTATGCATCATCTGTACAAGGCCAAGACAGTCAATCAAAATAACTCATTTGCAGGTTTCTGGAACATCCTCTAGGACAGCTGCCATCCAATAATTGCTAAAATACAGGAATCACTGGTATCAAAGCACTGGGAAACCTTTTATTACTGCCAAATGTGATGATGCCATGTTGATAGCTGACCAACTGTCTGCCAAAAACTAACTAAAATGAAAACAGGATCATTTGGTAAGTTAAAAAAAAAATAAGCGATAACTGGAAACTGTTCATCTATGTTACATGAGAGCCCTAGAGCAAAGTTGCCAACAGTCTTCTATCTACAATTTTCTGGATAACGTTTCTGTAAAAGACTTATAAAAAAWTTTAAAAATACATTAAAAATAATGGATACTTTCTGAAAAGAAAGTAGCTTCAAAAAACACTAAGCRTGCAATGTATCACTTACGAATTTCCCTACCTGCAAGTCTACAATACCAAGGGAATGCATTCTCCTTATCTGTAATGTATATAAACATAAAGGGTCTAAGAGAAAAGGGACACTAGAGTCAATGCCTAAGGACCATTAATGTCCCAACAAATAAAGATAAATTTTGAAGTTTCTTCTGAAAGGTCTGCAGGCAGAGTATAAACTTGTTTTTCAGTAGACTGAAAAGCCAGTTTCTTCACTGAGGTAAATTTCTGTGATTTTGTGAATTTCTAGATGATTTTGGTATTGTATACCTCTAACCTTAACTACTGGATTTTCTTTTCTGATTTATTATTAAATGATAGTTGCCATAGTTCACTACTTTGAGTTCTCTCTGTGATTTTCCTAACAAAGTTGTGTTGAGAAAGACCTATTTAACTGAAGAAAGCAAATTATCCAACATGGCCACATGCAGRTGTTTTCAGGTAATTGAATCAGCACACACTAGACCTTCCGCTAAGCATGAGCTGGCAAAAAAGAAAATGAGAATAGACACACATTAAATCTGTGCAAGAAAGAAATTTAGTAACTGGCTGTTGTGCACATGCTTCRGATGTCATCAACAGATGTTGGTGCCAAACAGCAGATACAAACAAAATCAAAACAGCTGCAGTAAATCATAAAGGACCTTGGCAACAAACCAACTACAGTCATGTCCGTGAACTATTTTAGATTTCTTCAAAAAATTGCTCCGTGTCATTTTGTATAAATTCAACACATGTGGATACTCTGTTACATTTGCATCCTGTATAGAAATTCAGATCACATCTCCCAGGTCAGAAACATACAGGAATCAGAAATTCTTATGAAGAGAGATGACTTTGGAGAATACAGAAAACACTATCCTGTGAATTCCCAAGACGTCCATCAGGGCCGTTAAGGCAAAAGGTCTCCGACTGACTGCTAGCTCCCAGGCAGGGAATGCTTCCAAGCTTGCTGGCCTGCCTGCCCTCCTTTCTTTCAATCCCATTCCTTACAGTAGCAATAAAATGCCATTTCTTCTTAGGATCCTACAGAGTTACCTTGGATCAGTTCTATTAGATCCAGGGAATGCAAGTATGCGTTTTAACATCCTCAGAATGAAACACTGCACATGGTTTATGCCATGAGATTTATCTCAATTTCTGTCTCCTGTGAGTACTCTTTTGTATTGCGATTACTTGCTTTGCTAATTTGAGTAAACTTGAGGAGTTTGTATTATGTGATGCTTTGAAAGTTATTTTCAAGGGTACCTTTGGGTGAAAATACCAACAGTATAAGAAAATAAGTTTATTATATGAACCCTATGCTATCCTATGTTTCAAAAGAAAACTTGGTCATGCTTTCTTTTCCTCACAAAATAGACCTATACTTTGCTTCCTGCACAAATTTGATCTTCTGAAACAGCTACAGTAAACTAGAGCTGGAAACAGGAGATAGGGTTCACTGCTGTTTCTCTTGGCATAAAGTTTTCAGAGATGAGATTGATGTCCTCTCTTCACATGTTGAAGACTAAAACAGTTATCGGACGGGGTGGCAGGAGGGACTTTTCCTCTCTGGCTGTACTGGTGGGATCTGTGTGTGGGATAGGGCAACGGGAGGGTCTGCTCTGCTGCCACGTAGGGGACACACAACCCGCTTTCCATGACACACTCACACCCCCCCCCCAGCCACTGACCAGGGGAAGCTTTTGTTCCAAAGTCAATAGCAACCAAAATATACAGCTGGAAACTCAGTTTAAATACTCGTGCTAATTTAAACACACGACATACTCACTAAAGCTTTGTGTTCACAAGAAAGCAGGATGTAGCACAGACAGCTATGTTTAATAAAAGAGGCTTGTTAGTGATTACAGCTGAACAGTCTGCTCAGCCCTTGCTCATCTGTATTAGGGAGCTCACAGTCGTACACCCTGTAGTCTGGTCTCGTACGCGCTGCCCCCCACCTGTGTTTTGATAACGGTGCGTTATCCAATGTCACGTTCCACTTTTTAACTGGCGAAGACATAGGATTTCAATGAAAGAGTAATATAGATGAAGATTACGTGCTGTTTTTCCCCAACAATCACTTGAAAAACAGTCGGGTTTTCAATATGTGTAAACTAACAAATTGCTTCATAACTAAAAGCTGAAGTTACTCATGTACTTCTACCTCACAAATGCTAGARAATTTGTCCTCAAAGCACCCACAAGGTGAGTCCGTATTAAATATCTTCATTTTACAGATAAAAAAGCTTAAGCACACAGCCCAGGCAACTTAATATTAACACTTGCCTTTGTTTCAGTGGTGTTGAAACACACCCTAAATYCAAAAGCAGGCACATGGAGAATCTATCAGATAAAAATAAATAAATAAATCTTCTGAATCCCAAGGCTAAAAAYGGAAGCATCAGCATAGCTTCCTTGGTTCCCATCGTACTCCTGCTAGCAGCATGACTTTTACTAATGACGAACGGCAGTTGCATTACGTGCCGGATGTTGAATATCCATTTTACACGTTCAGATCATACCAAGTGCAGTGCTTACTTTCTAAAAAGAAAGAAAAAATATCAGCAATGGAAAATGTTTTGTAAACACTAAAATAATCCCAGATGCACTACAACAAACAGGCAAAATCATTGCCTGAAGATAGGTCACTGAAATTATGAACAATACAACTCTGAACTGAAAGGGATATATTGATCATGATTTAAAACACATGTAAACCGCAACAAAGGCAAACCAAAACAAACTATTTCTATCTTGAAACAAATAGTATTGTAGTCAGTGGACAAGGTTAATAAAAAGTTTTACCTTAGGCATCTGGAATTATTTTAGAGGAAATCATTTATTTTTTTTCTCCTAAAAAGTTTTTTCCTCCTTTGTTAATGATCTAGAAATTATAGACTCTAATCATGGACTACTAGAAAATATATTCTTATTTATAATGGTGACTGGTATCACGTTCAGTATTAATCTCAAATAAAAATAACTATAATTTGCATTCCAAGTAATAGGAGCAATGGAACACAGGCAGACTCTATCGAGCATAGTTCATTTTTCTGTCAGACCCTTGGATGTACAGGCACATGTTGACCTAGTGGGTATAGAGAAACTAGGTGTTTCCAGTGCTAATGCTAAAACTGAAAGCATAGGAGAAGCAGAGTGCAAGAGCATTCAAGCATACACGCAGAAACAGGATATACTGCACCTTGACTCAAAGATGAGTTCGGTATAGAATAACAAACATGGAGACTTACAAACTGGAATCTCTGATAACATRAAGGTTTAGAGGACTGGCGAAACAGCCTTTCACTACAATGAAATGGCATTAGGAACCGATAAYTCCAGGATGACCACATTATGCATATCTTCTACTGGTGCATGAAGTGGTGGTGGGGGGGGATTTTTCTTTTTTTCCAATTTAAGTGTATATTACATAAGGTAGTTCAGATACCTGGAATTTCCCTGGCTGTAACCATAGATGGAAGTCAGTRTCCTTTTCATCCTCCCTAGCCTAAGTATCATATCAGTTAAGCCCACTATACTTCTACATTTCTATGTTTTAGTGATAAGAAACTCTGAAACAGAGTTTTCCCTCCCTTATTTCTGCTCCTTCATGCCTGTCTCCGGGTTTCTGGAATATCTAGTCTATTCACAGTAGATTTGAAAATATTGAAAAATGATACTAAAAAGTATGCGGCCTGACACAGGTYAGGAATGCTCAAGCACACAGCTAGCTAAGAGTCAATTACAATTCTTTTTTCTTCAGATTTTACCTATTGTCATACTACCAGCACTATTAAGAAAGAGCAGTGACTGCCTCTCTTCTGTTTCATGAGCACATAGAAGGTCCAGGTCCAGTAGAACAGGTTGCCCAGAGAGGCTGTGAAGTCTCCACCTTGAAGATATCTAAAGTGGTGTCCCCCAGGGCTCAGTACTGGGTCCCATCCTATTCAACTTYTTCATCAACAACCTGGATGAGGGGACAGAGTGTCTCCTCAGCAAGTTTGCTAATGATACCAAGCCAGGAGGAGTGGCTGACACACCCAAGGGCTGTGCTGCGATTCAGAGACACCTGGAAAGGCTGGAGAGCTAGGCAGAGAGGAACCTCATGAGGTTCAACAAGGGCAAGTGCAGAGTCCTGCACCTAGGGAAAAAAATAACCCTAGGCACCAGTACAAGCTGGGGGCTGACCTGCTGGAGAGCAGCTCTGCAGAAAAGGACCTGGGAGTGCTGGTGGATGACAAGTTGACCAGGAGCCAGCAAGGTGCCCTTGTGGCCAAGAAAGCCAATGGTCTCTTCGGGTGCATTGGGAACAGTGTTGCCAGTAGGTGGAGGGAGGTGATCCTGCCCTTCTACTCAGCCCTGGGGAGGCCTCATCTCGAGTACTGTGTCCAGTTCTGGGCTCCCCAYTACAAGAGAGACATGGAACTACTGRAGTCCAGCGTAGGGCTAYRARGATGRTCAGAGGGCTGGAGCACCTGYCCTGTGAGGAACGGCTGCGAGAGCYGGGCCTGTTCAGCCTGGGGAAGAGCAGACTGAGGGGGGATCTTATCAGTGCGTACAAGTACCTGAAGGGAGGGTGTCAAGGGGACGGGGACAAACTCTTTTCAGTTGTCCYGTGTGACAGGACAAGAGGCAATGGGCAGAAATTGAAGCACAGGCAGTTCCGCCTGACCGTGAGGGGGAATTTCTTCCCTGTGAGAGTGACAGAGCCCTGCCACAGGTTGCCCAGAGAGTTGGTGGAGTCTCCTTCTCTGGAGATATTCAAGGCCTGCCTGGATGCAACCCTGTCTAACACACTCTAGGTGACCCTGCTGAGCAGGGAGGTTGGASTAGACGATCTCCAGAGGTCCCTTCCAACCTTACTGATTCTATGATTCTAGACATGGTCCTGGTCAACCTGCTCTAAGTGATCTCCAAAGATCCCTTCCAACCTCGTCTATTCTGTGATGCTGGACRTTGGGCCATTTTTCATTTCTCCTTCTATAACTCTGATACAAGGCAGGAATGAAATAATGAAATTGTGCTCCCTGAACAACTTTGGCAGCTTGTAGTGTAGGTGCTGTATTTATGCCACTATGAGGACAGGGAGCATCACTGAAAGAATTCGTTGCTAGTAAATACTTTGGGTTGTTTTCCAATTGGAGACAAAAGAGAAAAGGGGGGGGGATGGAAATCACAACAGGCTCACAATAAAAGTAATGTTTTGAATTAGATAGCTGAATGTAGGTTATTATTATTGACATATAGTCAGTTAAATATGTTTTCATTCTTTGTGTTTAATGTCC
This sequence comes from Rhea americana, assembly GCF_003343005.1. Classification (NCBI taxonomy): domain Eukaryota; kingdom Metazoa; phylum Chordata; class Aves; order Rheiformes; family Rheidae; genus Rhea; species Rhea americana. Next base: position 2,558,815 of record NW_028186757.1, on the reverse strand, counting down.
TGGAACTGTCATGTCACTTGCCAGCCCAGAGACGGTCTTTATCATTAGCTAACAGCACCACCTTACAAATTCACCTGCCCACGTCAGTGAGAGAGGACTGCAGATAATGGCTCTGCATCAGGTCTTCCCCTGAGCTAGAAGGRGGTATGAATAATAGAAAAATAATTKAGAGTTCAGATACTTATCCTCTCCCTGCACAGCAACCARAGAGAGCCCAGCAGCACAGAGAGTGATGCTGATGGGAGAGAACATCTCAGCTCTGATGGAGTGTGGTCTGCACTGCCGCTGTGGCAGCTGCCAGAGCCGATTTGCTTTTGTGCAAAGAATTTCTCTGTGCCTCTTGCCCCTCTTTAGGAGGTATTCAAATCACAGAAGATTCTGTCAGCGGATTTTCCTCCCACTATTCTGTATCTGCAAGAAAGCATAGTTAGTGTTTGCTAATGACTAACCCTGAAATTCCTTCAAATAAGGCAACAATGATACATAACATTGAAAAGAAGATTCAGTGTACTCAGTCTGGAAATGCAGTGGGATATTAAATATTAAATAATGACTCTGAGGAGAATAAAATGAGAGCTTTAAAAGTATTTTAGAATTTCATCCAACGTTGATTTGAATTTTTAAGTTGTACTAGGAAAAAAAGCTTCTTTTTTAGGGAAATAGTTACCAGCTCTTAAAATTTGCTTTAAGCTGATACTGGCAGAAAAACTGGAGAAATGTGCATGAGCGCCCATGCACATACGCATGCAGACGCATACAGAAATAAGGATCAGACTGGAATATATATGCATGAGCAGAGTCAGGTGACACATGACTCTGCAGCTCTCTAATACGCTTCTCATGATGCAAGGATGGTTTAAATCATGGTTTCTGTCAATGTGAAATACAATTAACCAGTTCAAACATACCACATGCTTGGGAAATGAGAACAGCAAGTAAAAAAATGTGCCAGAGCTGTGTGCAAGAGAGAACTAAACAATAACAAGATATGTAGCCAAACTTGATGCTATATTAAAGGTACAGTAAGCTTTCATAAGACTGTCTATGAGGACTGATGCCTGCTTTCTCTTTCTTGTCCCTTTGCCCTCAACATAAACAAATTTACACTTCTATTTTAGGAGAAAACTGCAGAAAGGAAAGAACATTGTCATAACGCAACAGAGTTATGATCTGACAGGCACATGCTTAAGGGAAAGGGACAAGCTTAAAAATAGACTTTTAAAAGTTTTACTAGCCTCTACCTTAACGTATGCATCTTTTAAGTCAGTCTCTTTCTCTTAAGTTTCCATATGTTGTTAATCTGACAAAGGGCAAAACAGTTCCTCAGCTGTCCTCTACACTTAATTGTTTTCTGTCGATGCATTTTTTTAAAACAAGGACAACAGTACGTTGCACAATTCATACATAGAACTCTTTCTGATGTTAGTAGTTCTGCATCTATATCAAGCAATGATATACCCTTCAGAGTTACTCCAATAAATGAAGAAAAAACTTGTTACTACTGTATATGTCTGTCCTTCCTTAAATTGATTAGTTTTATTTGTGTTTTGATCTAACCTTTTAGAATTGCAGGCTCAGGATGATCTGACATCTGTGAAAATCAATTCATAACCATAAAAACAAAAACAATAACGCTGAAATGTTATTTCAGATCTTCCATAAGACACAATTCTACAGAAAAAATGTAATAAAAAAAATTCTTGTTTCCTTAAAAAACACTTCTCAACACACACCTTAGCCCTCCACAGATGCCCCCTCCGATAAGCTGTTTTTGAAGCACAGTCTGAAGGTCAAGAGCTTAAATGAAGCATACCTGAACCACACATTTGCACGCGAGAAGCAGCCAGTCAATGGTGTATTAGAACTCCACAGAGGTTAATTTACTCTGCAATGCCTGTGCTCTGAAAAATATASTAAATTAACTCATACAAACCACTGTGCTGTTATGACTGAGAATGCTTGTAGTCAAGCAATCTTTTTGCAGATAAATTATGTATTATCTGCACTAACCTGCAGGCTGCCAGTTCTTGAAGCTGTTTCTGAACAAAAGCCACCCTGGTTCAGAAACACATCCTTGTTGCAGAAGGAACTACTCCAATAAAATCCATGAAAACTCAGTGCATAAATCAATGCTTTCTCAAAGATCTCAAGATAAGAACTCTTAATTCCTTCATTTCTCAATTTCTTTAGTTTCTTTAACTCATGAACTTATTTCCTGAGCTGTGTCCACAGAATATTCAGCCAGTTGCTCTTTCTCTTAGCCACTCCTGCTAAACACACCACCAGCAGTAGTGCAAGGGGCTCCAGACCGTGTGAGATTTTTTAGGATCAAAAACATTACTTTTAGCTTGCCTAGAAACATTGTGAGGAGGGAGTCACAGAGCATTGATTGAGGAGAATAGCGAGGAACCCTACTAAATAAGTGGCCTATCTGATAGATTTAAAGCAACATGTATACAAAGTACAATAATTACTCACTGGTTTTAGTGGAAACTAGCAGAACCCTAACAAGAGCACTGAGAATATTGCATCAGCACAGCCCAAAGGAAACTCAAAGAATTATAACTAAAGTAAAACAGCAGTGCAGAGCAAAGCTACTAAAGATCTGAAAAAATACATGCCTCCTCCCTTTGGTTTTACATTCCCTTGAAATTTTTGTTTCATGTGACTTTTCTTTCCTATTGGAGCTTGATATTCAAACCTTGCAACTAAGTAAGGAAGGTAGCAGACACAATTTCTTTGATAAAGAGCAAGTTGTTAAAATTATGCATAGAAGCCCTAAGGCAGAAAGGAAGGAGCTTTCAATCACAGTGGAAAATAGAGTCCTTGACACAGTATGAGTGAAGGGTCCAACTAGTAAATTCAAGATCTAAGTTTTTCATTGCAATAGAAAAATAAAGGAAGACGTACACAATTTTCTTTTCTTTTTTTTTTTTTTATCAAAAGCAAACCGACAAAAGCTTTAAATCTGCTGATATTTAACTCCATGCAATATATTTTACTCAGCGTAGCCTCATCAATGCATTATCATACTTAATATCAAATAAAAATGTTTCATTCGCAATCAATACAAAAGATAAAAACAAGTAACATTAGAGAAGAATCCTTGAAAAAATTCAGTGCCAGGAAGATGTGACTTGCMGTATCATAATAAAGGCTAAAATATAGTGGAAATATAGTTGTAGCTAGCATGGACACAGTTGTTATTACAGCCTCAGGTTTGAATTAAATAGTAAAAGGGCTACTTCCATATCTGCACCATGCTGTCAGCCCTAAAAGAAATCTGTTGTATCATGCCCTGATGCCCTGGGGTGATATGCAGAGGATGGATTTAGCTTTTATCACATTCCAAGCCACGGACCCTGCAATTTGATCTGCATGGGCAGATTGTTTTAACTGCACAGCACTATCTATGCTGAAGTTCTGAGTCGGCTGGTATGGAGCTGCTTGCAYGTGAAACACTGGCGACAGGGATTCAGTTCTAATGTATTTCTGTACCTACTGTATGGCACTCTTCTATACCATAATAATRTAAATATTAATCAAAAAGTTGTTAACTTCTGCTGCATACCAAACCCTGTTCTGAATTGCTCAGGTGAAGGACTTCCCATTCTTGAGAAGATATTTCCATAGGTTCAGTGGTATTCAGGAAGAATTCTGAGGAGTCCCTACGTGGGAGCTTACAAAGACAGATTAGTTTGTAACTTAGAATCTGATTTCCAGTTTGTTTTTTGTTGGTCTGAATTATTTTTAATAGATGCTGATTATAGAAAAAGCACAACCAAAAGAAGCTTTTTGCATGCCTCCCTGTCCATATCGCCCACCGAAACGACCTAGCTGGAATCTTATGATCCAGGGCACTGTGGTACAAAGTATGTGTAGGGAACAGTCAAATTAAGTGACTCRATGTTGCACTAACTCTAATAGAACAAGAAGCACAGACTGACATTGATAGCAGCCAACTTTAACCCTAGAAATCCTACTTTCTGAAGTGAAGGATGACATTTTTTTTCTGCTGTTAACCAAGATCTTACTTTTCAAAAACAGCTACGCCATRTATCAAGCACTCAAATACATGAGATTGTCATCTGCATTTCAGAGGCAAAATTTCTGCTAAAGCAAAATGAAAACTTAATTGAGATATTTGATAACTATAGAAGAGAGAGTTGAAGCTGAAACTTTGTTGTATACTTACCTTAGATACAAGATACTTCTGACAGGTCTAGTCTTTTGGCTCTAACTGGAGRAGTTTCAACTATTAAATTCTTTTCTATTTTTTTTAATTTCCTGATTACAGTGGAAACACATTGAAGATTATTAAGAAAATAAAACAGAAGCTAGAGAGAGTACAAATAGGAGTTGTTCTTTGGCTCATAACAGACCATAATTGCAAAATTTTCAGGCAGATGAGCCATAAAACTGTGTATTTCATTTGCTTTTTCAAGCAATAAAATGATTAAATGTTCTTGTTAAATGTAAATTACTTTTGGATGATAAAGATAATTAGGTGTTGAAGACATAATGATTCTCTGGCCCTAAGAGAATAAAAGAGATGAAAAAGGTCTCATAAAAATACATTTCTCCCTCCAGGATTTGACTTACTGTCTTTGGAGTGAAATGCAGATGCCATTCAGTAGATTGCAATTTTAAAAAAAATTAATGCAAATTATGGTTGTTAAATAAACTACAGGAGGGGTTTTTCCCTGATTACCTCCTGCATACAACAGAAAACATTAAAAGGCTAATATGAAAGAAATTGACTGTCACAGCTAGCAAGTTCAGACTCCTTGTTCTGTCCCCTTGTTCACACTAGATACATGTACAATACCAGGAAAAAAATAGTTTCTGTGTATTTACCTGATAAAGTTTCTTTTTAATGACAGTTCCTATGTCCAGGAATAAAGCAATTTTGTTTAGGTTGGTTGCATGTCTCAAGACCAATAAAATCTTCTTTTCATGTGAGAGGGCATTGCATAAGAAAAACAGAGCTTCCCATTACAGAGGTTCTGGGAAATACTGAATGGTGACTGGCAGTAGGTGGTATTCGGAGCCAGTCAAGGTAACAAGAAGCCATACACAGAGAAGTGGGTTGAAGTAACTTGTAATTTTGTTTCCTTTCTCCACTGCTTGACAGGTCTGAATGCAGCTTCAATTAATGATGTAGCCTAACTGAACAAGTATCAGAACATACATTACCAGGACAGCACCTAAATGAGGTAAAAAGCTATACTTAAGAGTTTAAAAATATATAACTTGGCCTTACATCTATATGGCTGACTATATTTAAATACTAGAGGCTTCATTTCGAAACGAACTAAAATTTTTATCTTCGCGTCTTTAACAAATGTATACAAATATCTTGCATAAATTCATTCAGCCCTCAGTGCTTTTAGACCTAACAGTGCAAAGGAGTTGCCATGACTACAGCTCCGTAGGCCTGTTGGACCGTCTATTACAAGAAATTATATTTCTCTTCAGATGCTGCAAGCCTACATGTTGAAAAATCTCCCTCTGCTGTTTCTTCTCCCCTCCCACCATCACCCACTTCCACACACATCACTACAAACTGAGTGCCGGTGCACACACGCGGGCCTGGGGAACCGTGCCTGTTCTTTCCTCAGCTCTTCAGTGCCTCTGCACACATCTACAGTCCAGAGCAAAGGAGAAGGTAAGCCAGAACAWCTACCCCCATCCTGGCCTACACAGAACCATTCTGCTGCATATCAATCCACTGACCAATTTCAGCCAAATTTCACAGATGGTAGAGATCTTACAGATTCAGTAAGCAACATAAAATTTGGTAGCGGAGTAGAAGACAAATACTTTCAGCAACTCGCCTGCAAGAGACAAAGTTCAACACCCTCCATTTGAGGGGGGCGCAGCTAGCTGCCAGTTGGTTGTTACTTAGAATCAGGTAGAAAAAGGACTTAACCCTGATTGTGCGTGTACATGTCCCCTTTTTCTTTGCTTTTATCTGAAACTTAGATCCTGAGAAATCCTTCRATTAAACATCCATAGGTATTTCCAGTTTTGAATGTATTTTCTAACAGAAAAAAATAGCACAGATATTCCTGATTAGTTCTAGCAGTATATTTTCCAAAGACGTTAGCATTTTTGTAGTTAAACTGAGGCTATGAACTTGTTTCTTTTGTTGTACAGAGCTATCAAGAAGCAATAAAACTTTACAACAAAGCAAATCCTACAGAGGTCACAATGACCTAAAAGGGATCATAAACAAGAAAGAAAAACATTTCATCAGCTCGAAGTTGGTGCGGAGCTTTGGTGAACTTGTTCRGTGAACAAGTAAACACGTCATGCTTACAGCGTTACAGGGCTACAGAAATTATTCCCAAACAATGAGCTCCCACAAATATTCTTCAATACACTTGTCCTCTTGAATGGCCAAACTCTTTATAGTTTCAGCAATATTGCCCAGTGATCTTAGTGACTGGAGCCTCACACTGTCTTTCATAACAAATATAACAGTATTTACTGAATGAACCCTATGCTCAGACTTTAGAATATGCAAAAGCCTCCTCCTCAAACTATTTCCAGAGACCAGCTTTTAACAACTTAAAACCCAAGGCCCTTGTTAACAAATGGGCAGCATGGAATGAAGCTTTGCATACATTCAGAAAGCTTAACGCAAAGCAAAACGTAGGGATTTTGGAGACCTACAGTTTCCATGTCATAAATGAGTTAYCACCAGCCTTGTTGATATTTTAATCTCACTAATTTGAATGCACTGATCTGGAAAAATCTTTCCTAACTAATACTTTTTCAAAAAATCTAGTATGAAGTCTAAAATCTAAAAATCTATGTGAAATTGAAAGCATCAAACACCTTCACAGCCAATGTTAACATAATAGAACAGCTCTAGCATTTGCCTACATTCACACAACCATTGAAAAGCATTTTGTTCTCGTAAGTACTGGGAGACAGAATAAGGATGGGAATAGATTTAGGGTTCTCACCCTGTGACTGTTTTACTGCTTTATATCCCTGCAGCCTTCCCCAGCTTTCAGATTCATATTTCTCTGCATCAAGATGGAGGACACAGCTGTAGAACAACTGTTTCTGCCTTAGACTGCCTGAACTGATTAGCCACTGACTAACAGCTAATAAGGTCTTAAGCTTCCAAAATACAGCGATATCTGCCGATCAGCTGTCAGCTGCTGTTGCTCTAGCTGGCTTGGAGAATTCAGCAGAAACTCCAGAAATGTTGCCTTTTCTGTTCACTAGACTCACTCATAATCCCAAAATTGCATCMTACTCTGCTTCCCGAAATGGTGCTACACGTAGAAACATCTGTAAGAAGCACCATTTCACTGCAGGTGGATCTGCTCAGTAAACAAAACACTGGATGCACGAATTGCATCCCGCATTCCTTGTTCATCGTAAGCGAAGCATCACCTCACACTGGCAAGGGGGAAAGCTATAGTCTTGGAATTCACACTTGAAGAAATCAGAAAAGAAAAAGAAAAGAAAAGCATGAAAAACTTATGTGATCTTTGAAAAAAAACTGCGGTGACCAAATCCTGTGTACTCCTATTTGTTTGCGTACACAGCTGGCATCCCACAACATATAAAACCATCATAAAGCAAATGCTAGACCATCTACATACTGGGTGCCRAGTCTTTCACCAGAACAATTTGCAATCATGACATGTAATATYGGTGAAATCAAACGCACGTGCACCACAGCAATGTGTATAGGTATATGTCAATAGATACTCTATCTGTGGAAGTTTCAAGTGCAGACATGGGCTTAGGAAAACATTTTTAACCCAYCACATAAAGTCCTGCAGCAACTACAGAAAAAAGATTTGAGCAATTCTGTAACTAACTTGTTCAACTGACTAAAACCTAAAACAAATGCCAAAGGATCCATTTCTCTTAATAATATAATATGACTGTCACTGTACACACATGGATAGAGTACAATTGAAGACTCTGCTAAAATCAGTACAGCATGYATTCATTGTATGCTCAGCCAGTCTCCGAAAAAAGAATGCATGCCCAAGTGAAGGAGACACATGCAAGCAGAGCCTTTAGTTGTCTTACATTTTATTAATGAAGCAGTCAGCTTAATCATTCAAGACATGATAATAGCAGCTGTTTTTCTTAGCATATTAGAGTCTTCTAAAAAGAATTAAATGTTGGTATTTCTGGTGATTACACTAAGCAACTGGTGACTAATCATGTTTTGTATCAACGCTGCTTTGTTGGAAGTTGAGTGGGTGTCCTGATACTGTCAAAGAATTGCTTAAGATTGGTGGAACTGYAACAAATATAAAATATACACATTTCCCACGCACCCATCATTCCTACATAATGCATGACTTGCAATCCTTTGCTTTTGATAAGAGCCCAATCAGAATTTCTGAATAACAAGCTCCTTAAAAACACAGAAATCATAGAAGGCTACAACTTCTCTTTTTACRTGTTTAAAATTTCCATATAGGTATCACTTCAGAACGAACAGAGGAATTTTGAATGTAAATGACTGAATTTTTCCAGTACTATTGCTCTATCTTCTGCCCTTCTATACAGGAAAATCCATGCACTGTCTGACCTTGTAGGCGAGGAACACTTGATAAAATTYCTTTCTGACCTGCAAGACTCATAGTGTGTCTATATAGAATGCACTGACCCTTTTAATCATCCAAACCATTTCCTAAGGCAACAGGAAATTCTAACAACTGTATGCATAATCCTGTTTGGGCGGTTCCAATATTATACTTCTGAGAAATAGTATATACATTATTGGTATGCCTATATTATCATCATACAAAAAAGGAAAACTTACTAGAAGTTCCAGGCTTTCATAGGTACACTGGTACACTGAAACTCGGGCTTGTTTGTTCACCATTTAGAAATACGTGAAGCCACRTAATGTTATGTTCAATAGCCATTCAGTGAGAGTACACACAGAAATTCAAATTCCATCCCAGGTGGGGAACAGGCACACAGGATCTTCGCAGCTTTTACATGCCAAAGTACCTCTCAGCCATTTAATGTAAAGGAGGAGAGCATGGGTGTCGCTGTGGTCGTACAGTATGACTAGCCAGCTGGGAGGCAAATGCAGACTAGCCAGCTTATTGTGTGGAGTGTATGAGCGCTCACATCTATGAGGCATACTGGAACCTGCCATAAACCCAAATTTATGATACAATGCCTTAGTCCCGTTAGTTGTAAAAACGCTTCTTCCGTAGCACGCGCTTGCAAGTGGACCTCACCTCACTTCTGCAACTGTGGCAAGAGAGCACTGCTGATTCRGCACCAACAACTGCAAATGAAAACGTTTTTTCTGCGAAACCAAGGAAATTGTATTTTTTCCTACAGGAGATCAAAATCTAAATCTATTTAACACTTCACATGCTCACAGAGTTAAGAGAATCTTTTACTTTGTGCAAAGTGTCTCCTCCCACCAGTACAAAATGTTCAAACAAAAACATTCTCAATAGCTTAGTAGAAATTCTGACAACAGAAGGTTCACGGTAGCTAAACGAGGACTGAAAAACTGTTATTTGGTTGGTTGTTTTTGCGATGTTAGTTCTGCAGAAAATACATGAGCTTGGATGGATGGTTTTCACTTTATTGCAGTAAATCTATTTTAAAGGATATTAGAATATAACCTGTTTTAAAGAGGTTTCTCACTTTTCAAAAAACCCATCAGGTTTTGTGCTTTTCCCCTAATGTGTCACATTGTGAGGTGGAGTGTGGGTGCCACACTGGATTGCTTTAGTCATGTCATGTTCTGGCTCACGGCAACGTAACAACACACGACAAACGAAGCTAACGGACCTTGACGTGCCACATCACCTCTAGCTTGTTGCTAGGTCTTTCGTACATTTTTGAGGTGCAAAATCTTGATGTTATTGTGTATAAAATGCAAAACCCTGAAATGAATAAAGCACATGAGAGGGAAAAGCATAATCCACAATTTAAGGAAAAAGAGTTAAAACTTTCATCAGCACAAAACTCTGCTCTGAGTTTGAAGTACGTTTCGCAGCACTCCTTCAGAGGGCCCATCAAGAACTCTGTAGAATTTTCCTGTAGTATTATTTTTGGATGTTTTTTTGAAAAAAATATTTTGTCCCAAAAAGACGCTCCAAAAATGATSTGTTCACAGCAAATACGATCTCTTTCTTGGTTTTGGTCATAACTCTGATGTGTGGAGAGGCCTAATGACTTGCTATTTCTGTTTCTTTTTTGTAGAGGGGTTTACCTGAAGGCAAATGATGAGAAATGACCAGCACTCAGGCTCCTTCGGTAGGAATCCAGATTTTTTCTTCTCTTTTTCTTTTAATATTGCCAAAATTACAGAGATTATGATAAAAATAAACTTTACCCAAAAAGTTTTTAAAAGCTCAGATTATTGTTCTGAAAATAAAAAGCACTTGATCTGTCCCTGCAGGTTTCTGAGATGTTTGTAGCTTTGGGCACTTAACAAATTAGTTGTATTAATCATATGAGTCTCCAGAGACAGTTAGACCTGTTTCTTCATCAATTAAAAGAGAATATAAAGAGAACATCTGTTTTTGTATTTTAAAAAATGGTTTCACTGAGATAATGTAGTTTGAATGGGGTCAGGAAGAAAATATGCTCTCATTGTACGTGAGAATTAAAACTCCACAYCTTGAAAAAGTGAAAAAAAAATTTTAAAAAACGAAAAACCAAGACCCAACAACAGTAAGTAAAATGATGGTTGTAAATCCTGCAGATAGGAATTCTGCTTTCTTTGGGGTGAAAGAGAGGCTAGCGAGTAAAAAGATCTCAGGAAGATGCTGATTGTCTCTTAAGTTAGTCTCTTAGCTCATCCATCAGTTTTCCCGCCTGATTGCCGATCTGTGGATTATGGAAGGTGAGGGAAAATTAATACTGTCAGTATTATTAGTACAGTCTTTTACATACACAAGGAATGAGAAGTTCCAGACCATAAGTCTCTGGCAGGGTAGTTAATTTTTTTAAAAAAAGAATTTGGATGTGACTTGTTTTGTCAGGAAGAAAAATGCCCTCAAAATCACCATTTTAACTCTCTCCCTTTTAACACACATAGCTAGTTGCAAGGTATCTCAGCAGCTTGCAGAGTTCCACACTCTACTCTTGTATAAAGCTAAAATATTAGTTATTTCAAGGCACTATAAAATGTTCTCCTAGAGCTACTATCTTAATAATTTATGATTCACAGCTTTACATTCTTACCACTACCTCTGCATCACATTTCCTCCAAACATCAGTTTTCAGAAGGTGGTGGTGTTTTAAACCTGACATACATCTTACACATTTTGTTTCCCCCTCCTAAACTTTCCTTCTTATACTCACAGTTATTTTTTCTTTTCACCCACCTAAACAGTTTGAAAATGTATTTTTACTTTAGAAATACAAATTTAATCCTGGCACACACTAAAGCCAAAGTTAAAAATACTACCAATATTAACAAGATAATTCACTCATCACTATTTCCATTCAATTCAATAGGAAATTTTCCAGGTTATTTCAATGAGAGCAGAATGAGCGCTATGATAAGTGCTTCTAAAAGTCCCTTAGTACTGCTCAGGAAGCAGCTTAGGATTCCGCAGACTTCATTTTCAATTCTGGAAGAACAGAGCACGTTCACGAGGCTTGATTTAAATATATTAGTACCGTATCCTATAAACCGTTTTATTCCTGTTTTTTTAAATAAATATTTAGAATTTCYGAAGAAATCAATAGCTACGTCTACCTTAGCAGGTAGTGCAGACTAACATGAAGAGATCTGGAAAGCYGCACTGGTGAGGTCTATACTATAGACACCAAAACTATTTTATTTTGGACAGCCTTTACCCGGCGATGGACTGCATGCCCAGCTGTAGCTGCAGTTCATTATACAGGCTGCCAAACTGCATCTTCCAATTTCATTTTATCCCAGAGGGATCCTGCGCTTGTGGTCCAGGATTGCCTGGTGATGTCTGCCAAGGATCAGTACGGGCRAATGAGCAAGAGATTTGTTTCAAGACCACTGACCCAGACATTAACACAGAAGTTACCAGGTTCTTCAAAATTCTTTGTCAAATTTATTTCAGTGGCAAGTGACTATCTAATTCTGCTACGTTCTTTGTAAGTAACTAGGACCTAGGGATGATAAAAGACTTCCTAGTGTCTACATAGAGAGTGGCGATGCTCTAACTAAGCAGTTATAGCTTTTCGTAGTCATAGAACACAACATATTTTGTAAATCTGAAGCATTTGAATTCTCTCTCCCATGATGGTATTGAAGCATCATCAATCTATTACTTAGGGACACTTTTTTTTTTTGGCTTTATTCTAGTGACTAAAATATGATATTTGTATTCAAATCTTTTTTTCTTATTTTCTCATTTACAGTTTTCTTTTTCCTTATCTCTACTTATGGACCTGGAAAAATGTACATTTTTTAGTTATTTGTTTTTGTTTCAAGTTTTTACTATACCAGAAAATGTACATATACATATATAGTTTCAAGACTCTTAAAGTAACATCTTATTCTGCCATTCTTTTTAAATTAATAAATGCACATATAGAAAGCAGAAAATACATGTTATCGYTAAAAAAGATATTCAAAGAGAGCTTTTCATTGTATTCAAAAGATATACTACTGCAAATACTAGTAAAAAATGAAATAAAAATAACTATGTAACTAAGCTTTTAGATTTGAAAATACATCTTTGAAAAATTAAGAATTAATTAAATAGGTATTGAAAACCTCAAGGAAGTGATAGTGAAAGATACTGGAATGGAAGAAAAGACTGATTACAAAAATAAAGAAACTCAGTGTGGAAAGTGGGAGGAAAAAGTGAAAATAGCTATAAATCAAGCTCAACTAGACTGTGTGAAAGAAGTTAAAAGAAGCAATGTTTAGCCAATTCAGTAAAAGAATAAGAAAAAGAAAGGTRGGCATCTTTACTGAAAAGATAGCCCAGAGTCTGAAGCTAATTGAGGTTTGACTTGAATTTAAATGAATGTTTTGCATTAGTTTTCTGTTTCTATATTCTCAACCTATTTGCCCTCACACCTTTGACACCACATTTGAGGCCATAATCCTTACAGAAACTACATCAACAGTGTGATCAAAACTCAGAATTTTACCTCTGACTATATCACATAATCTCTATTCTAGGACACTAAAAAAACTGAATATTGTTCTAAAATGGATATTAAGGATATTAATAAGTCTATCATATTGGGAACTACACATGGAATTACTGAATAGGAAGCACTGTTGTAATAGTTGAAAAAACAAAATGGGATCCAGGCAGCTGTATGCCTCATAGTCTGACCTTACTAATAGGTAATTCTCAGGTACATTTTGTATAGAAATATCAGTTACAGATACAGAAGTAAATTGAAAAAAAAATAAATACTACTTTTTTTTCATTGTTATAGCATGACAAACTTATCTGGCATTTTTCTTTGATAAACTATCTTGCTAAACTAAGAAAGTGCAGACTTACTCTAACTGTTCTTGAATTAAGTACTTGGTATGATACCATGTTGCAATTAATAGTTAGCTGCGGGAAGGCTGGAGTTGCCAGAGTTGGATGACAGAAAGGTGACAACCACTTTTGTCACAGACAAGTTACTAACAGAGCTTCATTCAGACCTGTCCTGGTTTCAGGACCAAGAGCATCCCCATCCCTGGAGGCTTGGCTGCCTGGGCTCGAGGCCGGCTCAGAGACAGCACATCGCCCCGCTTCCTTTGGTGACCTTGGACWGGGCCCTCCCAGCCAGTGCTGCAGGGAGGCCTCCTGTCCTCTGGGAGCTGCTGCTCTTAGGCTGAGCTCTACCATTTGGCTCTCACTAGAGCTACAGGGTCCTCTGTACCACCCAGCCCCAAGTCCTGTTGATCCAGACCCAACCGCTCACATGCAGAATGACTTCCCAGTCTGTCCTTGGACCAATCTCATTGCTGTGGACTTGCCTGGTGACCACCGGGCTATGTCTGACCCTGATTACTGTCAGTGCWGAGTGCTGTCAATAAATTAGCCTCTAGTTACTGCTAGGTCCTTCTCTAGTTTTAGCTCCAGATGGACTTTAGCCTTCCTTATTTTGTCCCTACTTGCCCAGGAAATTCTCTTCTCTGCTTTCTTTCCATTTCTTCTTGTGTTCTRTTTGTGCATGTGTGCACGTGTGTTTTAGTTCATTAAAAAACTCCTTGGTTAGCCAAGTGGACCTTCAGGCAAGATTTGTGGCCTTCCAGCATAACAGGAGAGTAAGATCCCCAGTGAGTATTCTAAAACATCAGCTGGGTTCTTTTCGTGGCAGCCTCCCAAGGGGCCTCGGTAGGAAGCCCCTAATCAAACCAAAATCCATCTTCCTAAAGCGCAGAGTTCTGGATCTGCTGCCCACCTCCTCAGCTTTCCTCTGGCTCAAGTACTCAGTCACTTGGTTACTACAGCCAAACCTGACGTCAGGATTAAATTCACTACCAACCTTTCCCTGGCTGTGAGCAGCAGGTAGAATAATCTTTGCTGGCCCCTCCAGTATTTGCAATAGAAAATCATTGCCAGACAGTCTAGAAAATTACAGTTTTGTGCAGTCTAGGTTGTTACAGTCTACAAATATGCCAGAGGAAAAACACTTAAGTATCTGAAGAATATTTTTGTTTTGCTGCTACCTTAAAACACTAAAAAAAGAGAGATGTAAAGCCACAAAGAGATACATTAGAAAAACTGGAAGTTGCAGGATTCAGTGGCCCAAAGATTGAACTATGATTTTAGATATCCCCCGGGACTGTAAATAAGAACTTGATATTAAAAATTKTACAAAATAAACTGATAAGTCACATGCACAACTAGAGTTGTTCTTTAATCTCAGCATTCTAGTAAATTAATTTTTTTTCTTAGTGCCCTTGCATATTTGATATGTATCTAGGCAAAATATAGAATTCCTCCCAGCCTTCTCAGAGTTGCATTATTTGATAAATTATTGAAGCCTGCTAGCTTCTAAATAATAAGAGTAGTGTTCCATCAAACAGCATATCATGACTGAAATGAACAGTTAATTTTTTTTTTTTTTTTTTTTAAAGGTGAATTATGTTCATTACAGGTACAGAGAAAATTTGAATCTGTTACTGAGTCGGGAAAAGATCCTAACGATAAGCAATTAATGACTCGTGAAGCACACTGATTTTGAAATTTTATGAGGTATTATTCTGAAACTGAAGTGTATTTAAAGCTGAAATATTTTTCAAGTTCTATAAACAGGAGGCTGACCACTCATTACACGAAACTTAAGGTCTTTATAAAAGACAGATTTACATCTTCTGCTAGTTTTGTTCTTTTCCTCCATACTGTAACTGCACTGAAACACATCAAGAAATTGGGAAATGGAAGAGTAACCTTTGCCTGAGATAGTGGGAGTTGTGAAGAGGTCTTGGCTGAGACAGGCTGATAATGATCTCACACACTGTGTTTGAATTTGCAGGAAAGGCAACGGGGCAGTACTWCAGCAAGAGAAAAAGTGCAGACCTTAATATGAAGGAAAAAAGCTTGAGTGATAGAAAATGAATTAGTTATAAATAAAGACACAGGAACATTTCTTACATTTTGTGCTATAAAATAAGGGCAAATGTTAACAGCATTTCGGGTTACTTTTGGCAAGACTGCATCAATGATTTCAGCTATCCAGAGCCTCTTTTTGGCCACAGCAGAATGTGCAATTTGAAAGCTGGTCCCAGTTCTACACAAGGTACGAGAACCTACTTTTGTTTTGAATGTGAGATGTTTAAAAGGCCAGGTATGATGTTTTTCCATGGAAAAATTTCAGACCAAAYCACTTATTCAAGCAAGAACTTCTTTGTAAAGGTCTTCCTTTCACTTTCTGTCACTATAATATATCCTGGAGGGAGAAGTATATGTAGACTGTAGCTTACCAAACATGCAAAAAATGTAAAGGCTTGCTCATCCAAATTTGTCTGAAATTCCTTTCATATTGCCTTCCTTATAAACCAAATTTATAAGTAAGAATTCTAGAGTTCCCTAGTCTACCTACTATCATTCTATTTCTAAAGTTATCCAGCTGAAAACAGCTATTATTTCCTAAGTTTTACAGTGTTTGGTGAGTAGCAGCTACCTCAGAGAAACTGCRTTTTGCTGATGTATTATAGCAGTACCTCACTAGGACGAAACTATTCCAAGCAGCATTCCAGAGACAGCTACCCCAATGGCCTTTGTTATTGCTATTTAACATTCTTATTTTTTCATAACAGAGGCAGACAGAAGATACAGAAAATCTGTTTGTCTAGACAAAAAAGCCATTCCTTCAAGTATTTTCAGTACAATTGTGCTTCATATGACAAAATACATATTGTTACAATGAAAGCAAGTGGACATTGGTGAAGGCATAAAAATGGAAATTGCACGCAACAGCCAAGTGATATTTGAGGTGTGAGTGCAAAGGGCCAACATACATAAGGTTCTGTGAAATAAGCAGTGCAGAATTCTACATTAGTTAAAGTGACTGTGTTATAGCTAAGAATTTTTGATTTTTCTGGTCAAGGATTTTTGTTCTTGTTTTCCTTAATTTATGCTAAATAATTGCTACACAAGARGATCAGCTCCTAGACAAGAGAAGTATATTTTCTTTGAAAAGTGAAGAAGAGAAGCTGTAAAAGGTGGAGACTTTTTTTGCCGCCTCTTGTTGACCTTCTCCTTATCAAATAAGATAGTTTAATCAAAAATCACAGTTCTTAAAGTTCTTTAGCCATATTAACCACCTTACATTAACACCAATACAAGTTATATGTTGTTGTGCATTTTTAATAAGTAGTCGCAGATATCCTTCCCCTTCAAAATTTATTATCTCAATAGCTGTTTTTGAGACAGAAAAAAGGCAAGAAAGAGCAAGCTGTGACCAATAACAGTATAATTCCCTACATATTACAACACACAAGAGGAATAATTMATTCTCCACCATGAAGGTTAGTCTCAAGAAAGAATAGTATCATCAAAATTGTGACCACCTGAGGCACAGCCCTGGCAATATCTTTCTTAAGGCGTTGTGGTCCTGCTCTGTTTCATTTTCAGAGCTTCTGGCAATATATAACACCATAACCCCAAAAGTTTAGAAAAAAGCATACAAGATTATCTCTTCTTTTGCAGCAATATAATCATGAATTAACTTTCCATTAGTAGTCAGTCAGACAGGAGTACCAAAAATSCTTTATACCTGCTAAAAATGTGTACCATTTACAGGCTACTGAAGCCACCAGCTAAAAAAAAATATTAGAATCTGGTGCAGAAAATGTATTTTCCAGGTCATTATTCCTGAGGAGTTCAAAAAATTTATCACTCAAGTCAGGAAAAAATACATTGTATAAGCCTCCTGCACAAATATAAACTGCTATAGATAGGCCATATATATATATATATATATACACATACATGTATGTATAGTAAGCATACTGTGCTATTCTTTTCACAAAGATACACTGGTTTTCACCTTAATAAAGCATCTTGGGTAGCAACAATAGAGTTATTCTGTAAGACAAAAATGGTGTAGTAACTGAAAATCTATGCATTCCTTAATTTATGATCTGCTGCCCAGCAGCAGTCTGGATGTTTCTGTTTCAAGGTAGTTTGTAACTTTAGAAAGAYTTCTTGAACCTCAGAGAAATTGAGTGTCTGCCCCTTTGGGAGACATATCTTCTTCTGGGTATTTGCATGTTCTCATCCTTAGGATTTTCCWTGTCTTGTTCAGAAACTATTTAGCATAAGATTTATAGAGAATTGCTCAAACACATTTTTTTTCCTGGGATGTCATAACAAATCTTTTTCTTCACTGAAATGCATGAGGTAAATGAGCCCTAGATACGTTATTTAAATTGGCTTTTTTTGTATTTTGGTAACTTTTTCAAAGTTTGCGTGGGAATTGTAAGATACAGGAAAAAAATGCAAAGAAACAATGATTCATTACGTAAAGCAGAAGAGAGTCCATTCTGTGCAGATGAAAAAAAGACACTTTAGTTTTCAGCAAGTGCTTCACACTCATTTTCTAATAAGTGTTTCTTAAAGCAACTATCCTAATCCTTCCCCACTCTAAATATAAACTTAAAAAGCACTTCCAGAATATCTAGGTTTTATTACTTGATAAGTTCAAGGAGAGTATAGCAATGACATTTACATTTACCAAGGTATCTATAACAACTGCAACTTCCCTGAAATTATCAGTAGTGAAGAAGTCAGAAGTGAAAAATGAAAACAGTTCTATCTCCTATATCAGGCAGGATGGAAGGGTAGGAGGAAGTCATTACATTCAAAATGATCACTTTTATAAGCTCTGCATTATCTAGTATAGCAGATGGCACTTGAAAAATACCAGAATGGAATTTAACAAGAAAGTAGAAAAGTGAACACRTGTCCAAAAGGTAGCAAGTTTTTATTGACAGAAGGTACTGATTAAGATCATAACCTTGTTCCATAGGTGTCACAGGAACACTTGCAAACTTACTATCTGTGCAAAATGTACACAAAAACAAAAGTTGTGCATAACACTGCCTCTCTACACAAAACAGATTAAGCTTATGATGTTAAGCCAGATAACCCTATATTACTTTTTCTTCATGTTCCCTTGGTTAATAGTCACAGGGTGCACATGCATACACCCATGCACATATGCACACACACTTACAAAAGAACCTTTCTGAGCTCACAAGAAACTACCTTCATAAATTTAAATTTTCATTCCTATGAGGATGTCAGGGAACCTTGACCTTTGGGCTGTTTTATATCTTGGCAAGACAAAAAGGAGAAAGGGCTGAAGCTGTCCATCTTAGAGYACAAAAYGTCAGCASAGAAAGCTTAGAAACATTTTGTGGTGGTTTAATTTTGCTGCATGAACAGAACTACCAGGAAGCAGTGCGAGAAAGGACTGATTTGTGTATTTTTTGCAAAATCCTATCTTCTGTAAAAATTAAAACAACGCAAAGTTACAGATCTACTCTACAGAAGCATTCTCACGRTTGGACTGGAGCCTGGAAGACAAAAGATTCTACAAAACAAAAAACAAAACAAAAAGGGACCTATGTACCCTACAAAGTACTCAATGTCTTTGGCCAAAAGGGATTGCAAACCTAAACAACAGAAAACAGGCGATGATTAAGACTAAACCTTAGGTAACAAATACTAAGTTAAAAAAAAAAAAAGCATTTCAGAACTAACAGTTACCATTACAAAGTGCTAGTTCCAGAAAATAAATGTTCTGTGTGATTACACCTAAATTTAATTATATTGCTCTTTTTAGCTCACGACCTACCTCACATTCAAGAAACTGAAAGGTTTTGGGGACATCCCATAGAATATTTTGTCCCTATTTTTATCCCTGAGCTAGTGGGAAATTGGCATGACGTAAGTAGTTTGATTCCTCTGAAATTTTTTCTTTATTCAGAGAAAGTGTAAAAAAAAAATCTCAATACATTTGCACACTCTCAAAAGTGTTTTGGGCCTCTGAAAGTTTTATCTTAGGACACCTCTAAAGAGAACTGGCATAAGTTTCTGTAGCTCTGCCTTTCCCACCATAATAGARAGTTTAAACAAAAAAGAAAATGAACTCATTACAGAAATTTTGCACAGTAAGTATTGTAACATTTAGTAAATTAAAACAAAAAGAAGCCTAGAAATGTATTTCAGCAGAAAAACAGTCAGTCACAATTCTATTACTGAAACCAATGATTTCTATTGCCACCTATGGGAGTTATAATTTGAGTCTCTTATCTCAATCTCATACTTTTCCAGTTCAGGTTCTTTCATTTGATTATAGCTTCAACATAACMGGTAACTTGACTCCCCAAAAATATCATGAAAATGCTCTTAATATTATTACCTTAAATAAAGATTTTGCCTCTATAAATCAGTGTGAGAAAGTATATAAGACGCTGAATTCTGAGCCTTTTGGACCTGATCCATCTTGATCTCAGTCCACTGAGATATGACGCTCTTAAGTTTCTGTGAACGTAACTGACAACATACACAATATTTCTACAGTGGAAATAGATACCTACAGTGACTAGCTCCATCTGAAAAAAATGTATTGGAATTATGTCTTGCCAGTCTTTGGAAATTACCACTCAAAATTCACTTAACACTTTCACTTAAATTTAACAGAAAACARTAGCCTTGACATGATATCTTTACCTCTTCATATCCTAATCAGAGACTTTTTCTTACTGCTACCAAGTGATAGGACAACAGTAGCTGTAACAGGCTACCTGGGGGGGAGAGAGGAAATGCAGAACAGGATTCTCCATGGCCAACAGACATGGAACTTGTCCTGGCACAAGCCCCACATCAGACTGCTCTGCTGCTCAGCTCGTCTTACATGCGAAGAAGAGCCAAGATGTCCCTTGCTCTTTGCACGGGCTGATAAAAGGATCTCTTCCCATGCATGCATCTGGCAGTGATCACCTTGGAAAGTAGTTGTTCTAATACTCACATGCTATTTAAAAGAGTTTTCCTATTGTTTARTATGGACGAAGGACATTGTAAGTATGGGCTCTTGTGAATGGACATAGGAAAGAAGAAAGCAAGGAGCAGATAAAACTGTATGAGCATATATTCCAAGAATACAGCAATGTTTTAGTCTCTGCAAACATGTAAAAATGAGTCAACATACCTAGATTAGGAGGGTTTTTCTTCATTTTAAATAGGAGGAAGCAAAATGTTATTACAACAAATATTTAGCAAACTGCTTAAAGTTATTTAAAATTCTATGAATACTCAGTTTTAATGCACATGAAGAATGTATGCAACCAGTTGGATGCAGGCCTAATCAATTCCAAAACATTAAAGATTTTTTTCATTTCATCTTCCGCTACAAATTCCTTTGCATATGCTTATGGGCTCTGTGAAACTAGGCTGTGCGGTTTCTCTCATGCACAACATRCTTCAGACTTGGTGCTAATCAGACCAAGATTTGCATCAGTTGTGAGCCTTTGTTCTCAGCAATTTTCAGCCCCATTAAAATGAAAAATGACATGAGCATGTACAGTTCCCGACACTGATAATGTTTTACAGTTATCACCCATCAAAATAGATGCTAGGCACAACTGTGTGAGAGAACTACTGAATTATTTTTGATAAGGCAGAGTGACAGTTGGTATAAGTAACCCATTATTTACGTATCTGTCCAACATTATGATTTTGATTTAACAAGTTAAAATTCCATTCAGGAAGACTTCCATTACAGATAGACTTTTCCCCCTCACAATGCATTATTCTAGTATTGTACAAGAACAATAGATTTCACACTTCAAAGRAATTATTAGTAAAAAGCTGCATATGCTGAAAGAAAATGACTATTTAAACAGCACGATCAGGTCTGCAGTATCAGTGTGCTGCTGATAAAAAATACCCTGTATTTCAATGACATTTACTGCTGAAGAATGGCAAGCTAGGAAAGGGGAGAAGAACAAGCAATGTAGTTAGTGACAAAAAAGAACTGCAGAGCATGGTGAATAAAAATATCGCTAGAGTTGATAAAGAAATAAAGGAGGTAAATGGAAGACAAAAGTAAGAGAAAGAAGCTTGAAAAAGTAACACAGGTAGTCAAGGATCCACTTCAAAACTACTAGTGAAACAAAAAGCAGAGTGAGGAAGAGAGAAAAAGATAATCCAGAGGTTGTAAGTGACAAAAGAGAGAAGAAAGGGAACAAGCAATCGAAAAATGGCTGCAGAGAAAAGTCACAGAAAGAGTAGGGTAAAACAGCAACAAGAAGAGAGAGGAGTGAGAAGGGAAAACAGGTTACATGAATGAGCATGAAGGAGCAAGAACCTGGATGGGTACAGAAAGCACAAGAAACAGATATGCAGAGAGTGCAGAAGCATAGGAGATACTTAAGGGAGAAATATGGACACGACTATTGAAGACAGACAGTGGCAACAGGTACATCAAGATGGTCATGAGCCTGACTTTTTTTTTTTTAAGACTTAATCTTCTCGGTTGCTTTCTGCTTTTTGCTGCCTCTTTTGTCCAATCCAGCAGTCATGGATGTAGAGTGAACCAACATGTTCCTGTCTAAATCAGTATGAAGTGCTTACAGGACARCTAACAGAAGAGCTACTTCTAGCAAATGCCCACAGCAATTCCTTTCTCTGTAACAGTGTGCCAAGATTTAGACATTTCAAGTCTTGCAAAAGCAGGCTGTTCTTTACACATATTCAGAAGAAAAGAGTCAAGACAGACTATTCTGCTCACCAAGTCAAACTTCTTTTAACAGCTCTTGAGTATACTCAGGTAATGYATTCAGTGTTTAAACTAAACTCAAACTCATGACCAGAATTCACTACCATAGAGTCATATATATGAAGTGTAAGTRTCAAATTTGGAGGCTGTTTGGAAAAATTACAGTCTATATGAAGTAACAAGAGATCTCCAAATGAATGTTCCCTTCTACCATGTAATTTTTGGGGGTCATTTGTTTTCCTGCCCTTTTGTCTTAAAAACAGAAGTTTTGTCTCAAGTGTCAAACATGCTTGCATAAACRCACATTTCTAGACTGAGGAAAAATTAACACAATTCATTCAGAAAGTCAGAGAACAAGTTAGAGAAGTAAGTACTCAGAATTCAATTCCTAGTCATGATATAGAGACCCGCAAAATTCCCAGCTACATAAGTCTCAATTCCAGAATAATTAGGAAGCGCTGCTATTTCAGCCAACACTCTCTGGGACAAGTTTGAGCCATGAGCTGTATTTGGTTACCAGGTAAATTTCTGGTAGCTTTTTGTACGGAAAATTTTAGCAGATGCTTTACTACTCTACTGCTAGCTGTGGCTTCTGCCTTGTAGGGATTAGCTGGCAAGAAACAACACATATAAGAACTCACTTTATTATTTGCTTTCTCTAGGTGATTTCATGGCAATGTACGGACAGTGTATTTTGTTATTCATTCATTTTCAAGCTTTTGATAATTTACAGTAAGCTATGAGACATAATTTGTCCAGAATATTACTGCCTTGACAATTTATTCATCTATTTTTCCCTTTCAAACTCAGAAATATGCTATTACAGTGAGATGTCACCAGTTTCCTAAGGAAAGGAAGCACCAAACATGGCAAGACTGTAGTGCTATTAATTAGATGGTATGGTACTGCGAGGATGGCTTATTGCAAAATGCTTACTTCAGCAATTGCTAACATATCCACCAAAGCATTAATATTACATATCTTCCCCAATTGTGTCCAATGAAGGCATCTTTCAGCTTTAAAGCACTAAAATCTTCTGTATCAAAAAAAAGAAAAAAAAGAAAAAAAAAAGAAAAGAAAAAGAAAAAAAGAAGAGAAACCACCACTATCACTAAGATCTCTTTTAAATTGGATTACGTGCTAGGAAAACAGCTCACAGTGAGCAAGCACTTCCACTCTACCAGTATCTGTCTATATTCCTCTGTTCAGATAGCCTAGAATAGTATAAAAGCTATTATTGCTGGTACTGTTCAAGAACAGCAGCAGCATGTTCTCTGATATTGTGTTGTCTAGTATCTGTCAGAGGAAAGTAAGATTTTTTTCCATCTTGGTGGATGTAGCCTGAARCCAGGCTGATACAGTATACACAAAAGACAGACTAGGGGACAGGCAATGATGAGACACCTTGGAACTAAAAATGRGTGTAAGGTTTTTCCACAGGGCTACATCTTTCTTTATCCGACTACAAACACAACTGGGACTCCAAACTGTTGCGATCTTTTCCATAATATGGTTCAAGTTCAAAYTAGTGTTACCAGTTGCTCTGTTCAGCTAATTCTATGAATCCAAAGATTTCTAGAACTTTAATCTAAAGGTCAAGTTATCCAGAAATCCAGCAATGACTGAGTCAGCTGCTTGATATCAAAATTGTCAGAAAGGGGACTCWCAAAAGATTTTACATCCCCTCTGGATCAATTTATAAAACCAGTCTGATCAGTTTTATTATCAAAATCTTGAAAGACCTTCTGGCAGAGACTTGGAGATGGATAAAAGATAACCAGAGGTAGACTTAGAAACAAAGGTCCAAATCAGGAACTCAGTCTCAAAGAGAATGTGCAGCTACAGAGAAAAATTTCTCTCCAGGTCTTCCATTAATTGGACAAATAAGTATAGTTAAATTGTAAAAGAGTGGCTCATATTAACTAAGACAATGCACGCATGAGCTTTTGTTACTTTATTTTTTATGCTTACTATGCTCGTAAAGGTCAACAAATAATCCTTCATTTTGAAAACATTATCCCTGCTGTTTCACAGTTGTTAGGACTCCCCGAATGAAGCCCGTAGTGGGAAACAAAACAAGTTTTATCCACCAAACTAATATCATATATGGTCACATAATAGCTTGGTCAGTCATATTGAAAAGTATGGAAAAATTATCCATTTTTGTATTGGTAGCCTAGACTTGGAAAGCATACTACAGAAAAGAAGAGGGCACATATCCACATCCATGGAGRAGCTCTAGTCTCTGCTGTAAAAGTATTATCACTGCATGCTGTTTCTGGGTGATACAAACAACTTCAGTTACTAAATGAATATTTTGTTAAGATACTGTATAACCAACTTAGATCATCAGAATATTTCACAAATGAGGTATTAACCTATCTACCAGACTGATTTGCAGTATTTAGTAATCAAGTCAACATTAATTAACATTTTGTATGCAAATTAACCTTAAAAAGAGACTATGGTTTCCCACCATCTCGCAGCAGGGCTGCATGACCACCTCCTCCTYTGTGCTGGTATTATATCATTTTGTTCTTAGAGTAGCAATAGCAGAATCCACTGCCAATTACAAGCTGCGAACACTATTATACAGGCACGACCATGTAGAGTCTAATCCTTTGCAGCTCTGCAGGTTACATATCATGTTGCTCTGGTCATGTTTTCTAAAGAATAGTTTGGCTCAAAAAAAAGCTCTGTGGGATTTGGGGAATTAAAGATGCTATATAAATGTAAGGTAGTATTAATAATTTTTTTTTAAAATCACATGTAGGGGTTGGTCTTGATCTTGTTGAAGTCAATGGAAACTATGAATCCAAATAGTAAGAAAAATATCAGTCAAACTAGYTTTTGGACAAAAAGTATCACTTATTTAACAATTGTATTAACTTATGAGATCCTTTATGTCATATTTTAGGGACAGCAAGAGAATCCAGAAATGTTAAAATGTGTATCAGAGTGACTATTTTTTCCACTCAACTCTGATAATTAAGTCTCTCATTTTTTCTCCTACCAGAACAGCGAGAATTTTTATTTATCAAAATCCTCCGTGAAATAGGATTCCCAGTGCATACTGAGTAGAGGCCATTTGTTGTCAATGAAAGGGCAAAACAGGAAACATACATCTCCTAAGCTTTGCTGGTAAGTTCACAGGCAATTTTTTGGTGCAGAGCTGGACCACTGTTCATGAAGAAAAGTGCAGGTTAGTTATACAGTTTTGTTTTCATCAGCCTGATTTTCATTGATTTCTCCTTTTTTAAAGTGATATCAAAAAAAAAAAAACAAATTGCATTGGCTCTCAGAGAATGTTAGATATGTTTTACTAAAAGAAAGTAAACAATAGTTAAGTGATTTTCTGAATCTACAATATATCCAAGTGTGCTGTGGAAAATACGTGGTTAYAAAAACTGGAAGTAGGTTGGGGCATAGTACACCGAAAGCATTTGTTTGCCTAGCAGAAAATAAAAGCCTTTTATAAAAAGAATAATCACTGATTACCAGGCACGTTCAAGTTTGTTTTCATTTACTCTCATAGAACTAAAAATATTTACGAATCTCACAATGCAAGTAAGTAGTCAACTCCTAGTGAGAGTACTGGGATGAAATTGAGGAAGTCAGATAGCCCTGTCTCAATACTCCCTGTCTGGGCATCATTGTATCTGATATTACATCTAATTCTAAAGAATGATATATAAAGGTCAGAAAGTTGTTTGTTTTTTCARTATTCCTACCTGGGCACAGAAACCCTGTTTTGGAGGCCAAAAYAGACATAACAGGACTTGAGCAGCATAGCACAGATTCCCTTAATCTTTCTGTTGTTAGCAGGTCTTACGTAGATCCAGTCTTCATTGGATATTGGATTGAAGAAGCAGTGACAACTGAGGCAAACATGACCCTTATAATTATATTCAGATATTATACACATRGTTTGTCCCTTATAAGATATGTAATCCTTTGCTAGGGGATGATACAGGTTCTTCCTGCTGACTAAACCTTCAGCTAAAAATATCCTGCTGGTGGGCACACAATACCCWTGATCAACATCTTAACTTGGGAAATGCAGGTAAACCTAGTGCATTATTTTTTTAAAAAAAATGCACTATTACTTTTATAYTAAAGACTAAAATATCCACCTTAACAAGAAAAAGTTATGCCATAGATAAAGCTAAATATTTTTTTACTAATAGCTCCTCACTTTTACTCATGTAAAACTTGTGTTTCTCTCATTTGACAATTCTAGTAAATCCTTCTGCTCATTTATTTTTTCAAAGAAAATCACATAGGATGACTCAAGACTTCAATATATACTGAGATGACTTGTTTCTTGAATTACATTACTTAAATTACACTAAGCCTTGTTCATCCTTCGTCAAATTATCCTGTAGCAGCAGTTTGAGTTGAGGGCTATCATACAGTGAATATTCCATCTGCTATTTAAAGGAGCAAAGATTAGCCCAAACCAGAATTTATCAAAATGGTTAGATCATACTGATTTCACCAAAACTTCATTTTGAAAAGAGAAAAAAGGAAATATTTCCACATTATTTGATATTTTCAGCATAAAATGTTTAATCATTTAAAGAAATATAACAATATAAAAAGTCAGAATAATATTAAAACTTTCCATTACATTTTTACCATGTTCATATTAGAATATATGATACAAACAATTTCCCAGTCTTTGTTATGAAGGACTTGGAGCCTTTTTAGATGTCTTTGATTTAAGATATTTTAGACAGAAATTGTATGATTTCACAGTAACCATAGAAATTTTTGGAAAAGTGTTAAGAATGTTCTTTTCATCTGCAGTTGACAACACTGTTCTTTCAGTTCTACCTGCAATGTTGTTGTAATTGCAAAGCTGTTACAGCACTTTTTAATCCATTTCTTACAGAGAAATGTGAGATGTCTCTCACTGCTCTGCCACACAGAGCTGTGGATATGGGAGCCAATATCCACTAGGTACCTCAGTTCTGCAGAAACTGACTCGATTAAAATCATTTTTTTTAAAAAAAATAGAGTTAAATTGATGAGATTCACTCCTCAAAGTGTATCTGAACATGATATGCCTGTGATTAATACATGCTGCCACTGGAGGTCACTAACGTGTCACCTGCATTGCATACGTAAGTAGTGACAATTAAATATAATCTTGGAATAGAAGACCCTCTCTTACATACACTTACTGAGACACTATTAATAAACCTAACTTCATGAGAAACACAAGTTAAAGTATATCAGTGGCTGGTTTAACAATATCAGAGTCAGAAATGAATTTATCTGCTGGAGAATAACTTACAGTTTGAAGAGAATCATTCTACAGCTTGAGGAGAGTCTGTTATCTTGTAGCATGTCATGCTTTGAGACACTGAATCCCCATTTCCAAAAGCTGTAGATGTTTTCATGAACAGCTATTTGATATTATGCAGGGGATCATCCAAAAATAACTGAAGTATTACATTTGGAGTGGGGGGGGGGGGAAAGGCTTTGTAGAGCCAAAATAAACATTTCAAATAATTTGCTTCATAAATGTGTCAAAAGCAGTTTATAGGGGTGCTGTTTTATGGTCTCTGAGCAGTTTCTGATTTTTCTTGATATATTTAAGTCTTGGATTAAAAAAAGAAAGAACACCATGTCTTTGGGCAAACTTCCTCATATCTTATTTTCTTATTAACAAGAAATGACAAACAGAGACAAGGGGGTATGAGGTTAATTCTTCATCCCAAGCTCAAATTTCTTTTGTTTTGTTCCCTCTTCCCATTATTGCTTTCCTCAGAGATTTTCTGTATTTTTCTTTGATAATTTCCTCAATTAACCATTCAAGATGGGAGAGCATTATTAAAAACCTAGAGCTGCTACAGCACACTGTAATAGCCTCGTATCACCATTTTCACATAGGGTGTATGCAGAAATCCAGATGCACCTTCTTTGGATTCCACCTGTGCTCCAGAAATACGTGACCTTGTGATCCAGACGCTGCAGAAACTGGTCAGCACAACACAAAGCCCCAGAAAGTATCACTAATCCTCATCAAATATCCTTGTGTCTCAAGACTAGGCACTATATTAACCATCCTGTCCACTTGGCTTATGTTATCCTGTATGTATATAAAATAGAATCTAAAATTATTTTACTACAATATATGTATTGAGATACCCTCAGGTATCTCAGGATTCTACATTCTGCACCATCGCTTCTCCTGCCCTTTCAATCTTCACAAAAGATCATTTGAAATTTTTCTCTTCACCCCAAGTAATTCTAGTCTTTAGCCCTTCTATACTAAATGATAATTCCAGAAATGCAACAGTAAATTCATCATGACATCTGAACAGGGACTCTCAGAAGCAGTAACAGATATTATATCATTAAATCTCCTTGTCTCAGGATGAGACAAAGTCTCAAGCATGACTAAAGTCAATGCTTTGAGTTTACTTACACCAAGTGAAAATGTGAAAAGAAAAAGATCTGTGAAGATATGAAAAAAGATAAATATTATGTTATGAATGTTTTAAAACTAACTCTACTGTATAGACAGTATATGTATAAACAGGGTAACAGTTCCATGATTTATTTAAATTTGTATTGTAGGTTATATCTGTATTAACATCGTAACATTTCCCTCATATAGTGATAAAACGCATCATAATGTCTGTTCAGGAGCAACTGCAATACATCACTGTCAGTGTGCTCCACTATTGATGACTTTTGCACCAGTATTTCAGTTCATTCGGAAATRTCAGAGAGATATGAAGTGTGCCTAGGTGAGCAAATCATTTCCTCAAATATCATAAAAAGAGACATAAGAAAATAGAAAACCCTCCTTCTGGAACAGGATGTTTTCTTTTCCTCCCCCCTTCCCCCCCCCATGCTCATTTTTACCCTGACAGTGTATCAAAATATTAAAAAATAAAAAGCATCRTTGTTACATCACATACATGTAAAAGGTAACTTAACTGCATTTGCCAAAATGTGCTATTTGGCACAGTATACTTTTAGACTTCTCATATCTGAAAACTTAGTATAATAATCTGACTAACATAAAATAATATGCATCTTGTTGTTAACAGGCTGGGTGAATTGGATTCCAGCTGAGGTATAAAGCTGAGCCACCAAGTCAGAGGTAACTGTTCACAGTGGCTTGAGTTAAATATAAACAGCTTTATATGCCATTAGTAATCTCTAATTATGAGTATTTAAGTAAATTTGTTTAAAAAGAATGAGAAAAAATTACAATTTAAGCAGCTCTGTATAGCCCTATAAGCTACTGACTTATTACAATGTTTTCCCCAAAGCAAATATCACCATTTAAAGCTAAGCATGAACCATTTATATTCAAGTTAGTTCAATGCACCAAAGTGAGATTTCAGAAAAAAGTTTGTTCTTGTTAAGAAAATATATAAATACATATATATAAATATATTTTTACGAGAATGAACTTTTTCTGAAATATATATGTAAGGATTTACAGTGAGATGGTCATYGCAAACAATCTCTACCCAAAGCAGACTGTTACTAAATTAATTTACAGATATCTTGAAATTATATCTGAAATCGCTTTGATATGGCATATAAACAGGATCTTTTTCCTTATTTTTCCACTAAAGGACACCTTCTACAGGCTAGCCATTAACTAGTTCATTCTATTACCAAAAATAGCATGGTCCAACTGAAATACAAAAATATCTTGAAGCTTGCCTCTGATGGGAATTTTTCTGAAGAAATGCACAACCTCACAAGAAATAATAATATTAGCTAAATGGCTAAGAGGCACACAGTAACATGCCTGTAAATTTTGTGCTGGTTTGAATGATTTAGAATTTTAATTAGGAACTGAACAAAATAGAGCTTTAGATCTATTCAAACATCCCTGAACAGAAAGGGCTCTTGCCAAGCAGAACAGCTAGACAACATCAGAGCCTGACAAAGTTCTGCCGATATCTGATTCAGAGAGTTGAGTAGTGGCATAAGTGAGGAATGGGTGAACCTAGTTAAGACTCTGATTTACAACRTTTAAACATCACCACTGAACAGTATCTTTTCTTCCATTTCATTTGAAGACTGGATGATCTATTGAAATGCAAGAGAATTTAAGGTATTAGAGCAATATTTGAGGTTTTCCTTTCCATGAGTGATAAAATGCTAAAATCAAATGATTCCTTAGAGAATGTTAATAGAAGAGTTAGTTCTCCAACACATTCTTCTGAACTGTTCAATTTTTCCTCCTCCAAGAGTAAGGAAATCAACTATGTCTTTATGCAATATGCACTTTATCCACTTTGCTGCATTCATAGTAGATCAGGAAAAAATAGCAGAGAAAGAAGTCTCAAAAAAAAAAAAAAACTCTAGGATGTGTATTACCTTTGCCAGATAATGTCAGTAACTCCCTCAATCTGATTTTCTTCCTCTAAAAAGATAGATTAGTATATTTTCTCCGCAGCTGTTACACTTTGTTATTTCATATAGTAACAATAATTCTTAGCCTGACATAAATAGAGAAAAAGCTGATATTGCAGAATGTTGTTGAAGTATTAAAGTCTTTTATAACTCTATTTCTTCCTCCTTATTACATTTCAGACCATCCCTGCCTCTTGCACTTCCACCAGCACTGCTAGTCGACATCTCGCAGAGGGCTGATGCTTCCTCTTCTCCCTTACACGTTAAAGGCTCTTTGCCTTTCAGTACACTCATTTCTTCTCCTCACACATCAGATATCTGACCCAGCCTCCTCTTTAATGGAAGTGATAAAGTTTTTACAATGCTGCACTTCTTATCACTTACCCACCAGCACCACTTTATCCTTTCCTTTCTATAGGCTTTTTCCACCTTATCTAAKGCTAGATGGCAAGCTCGCAGGCCAGTCAAGTCTCATGCATGTCTCCAAAAGAAGGCTCCAAGCCTGTCTGAGGTCTCTACAGAGTTGACTGGCACAGAGAGGCTAGTCAAAGCCTGAGAAAACATGGACTCAGATCTTGGCTCATCACAGATCTCTCATATAATTTTGGGTTATCATTTAAAGACTAGTCTGCTCTATCCCAGAACAGAGCTATGTCATTTGTAGCTGAGCTCAGGCTCTCCTGAGATGCTAATGAACAAGCATTCGTAAACCTGGCTGAAGATCCAAGCTGGTAAACAAATGTGAAGGCAGATGCTTCTCCTATGATTCTAGATGTTTCACATATTTTGAACTTAAGGCAGGGATCCTTAYGATTCTGTGGATTTGTATGGATTGTTAAAGTCATTGCAATATTACCATCAGTGAGAAAGTTATTTTATTGACAGTAACAGTCTGCCTGTTCCTCAGACAATYCACAAACAGATTGAGACAAACTATTCATTTTGGGAATAGCATTTATCAGTCCTCAGAGATCACATACGGGAAGGAAAGGTGTTCTGTTTTTTTTCTTTTTTTTTTCCCCCTTCCTCCCCCCCCGCCCCCCCCATGGAAAGAAGGATTTTTCCCTTCTTGGTATAGGAAGCAGCAGCTTTTAACTTGAAGAATAACATTCAATAGTGAAGAAGCAACAATTACATGACTGACAGAGAAGAGATACAAGCTTGTTAATGCAGCCTGGAAATACTCTGCTTTCCAGTAAGAAAGCTGGAAGCTACCTGAAATGTGTGGAATAAAACCTCATTCAAACTGGTTAGAGCCAAATAGACTTAARGAATCTGCAAATTAATGCTATCCTTTTTTATTTAAGGTTATTCTCCACTCTACATCACATACAATTTCATTATGCAAGGATCACACTACTATAAGATATTTAGTCTTCTCATAAGACATACCAATTAACATTAAACCAGGCTGTATATACTGTATTTTCCTCCTCTAAGGCAGTTCCTAGATTCTGCCAGTGCAAACAAGAAAATTTTTTTTTTACAAAACATTCAAGATTTCTTTATTGCTTAAGTTGATATCRATTAGATTCCCATTGATAGTTTGCAACTGTTGGGAAAGTAGTATTGAATTTACAACATAAAAGTTCATTAAAATGTATCTATATAGTGATAATAAATGACCTAGCCTTATATCTGAAGATATTTGTAGTGGTTTTGGTCAGGTAGTTTTGATATATTATTTATCACTTTCAGGAATATTTAAAAAGAAAAGTCAGCATTATTACATTCTTCACATATGTAAATGTGAGAAAATTTTAACCTAATTTCAAGAGATATGTAACCTTAAGRATATACATATCAATAAGAATACTTAGTATAACTCTTTTAATATGCACCACATTTCATAAGTTTCATAAATTAATTCCACAAAAGACAAGCACAATAGTTTCCAGAACAGAGGAAAGGAAAATGAGCAACTCARAGGATGAGATGTTGAACATCAAAATATTTACACACGTGCTTAACTAAGTATACAAGCCAGTCCTCTAAGAATAAGCGGTACTACTTGTTTGCTTAGACACAAAGCACATGTAGTAGTTATATATATATATAATTGGCTCAAAGCTATAAAGAGTGTGGTTCTTCTCCCACACCACTCAAACAACTGACAAGTTGACCATTATTTCCAATAGAAAAAAAATGTTTCTTTTTGAATTCATGAATATCCTACAGCAGGTACCTAGCCCACAGTAACACCAATGCAATTATACTGCCTTACTATGAATTGACAAAGTATTAAAGTTATTTTTGCTGCGGCAATGGTGGTGGCAAATGTCTTCCTTTGTATTCACACAAAATCTTAGTCTCAGTTCTGCTCTAGTGCAGTTGTCTCCCACTGTATTTATTAATAAATACAGGAAATACAAAATCTCATTTCCTTCCTAGTTCTACTGGGAAGACTGAAAAAGAACTGAAACAAGAAATATGATTGTCTTTTACAAATTTGGAAAACTAATCTAGATACAGGTTCTAGTTCTCACCAGATTTTAAAATTGAAACTCCATTACATAATACAGTTGCTGATTAAGAAATGGTGGCATGCTTTGAACCTCAAAAATATCATCTTGTAATGGGTTAATTGCTTATGCRCACATTTCACCAGCTTAGACCTTATTTGATTTAGTAACCTATAAAAAAGTTCAACTGTCAAAGTTTTATTACACCCTAGTACACAGTCTACCAAAACAGATTCCAAAGAATTATTAAACTTAGGTGAAATACATGCTGCTTGGAAAAGATTTAATATGTAAAACATCACCCTCTTCTCTTTGATGCATCCCTCCTACAAATTAGCAAGCTCCAAATGTGTTATGGACCCTAACAAAAAATCTTCTATAAACCAAAAGTGTCACCATGATGGATCACAATCCCAGCTCTCACATTGGTGCTCAAGTCTGAATGCCTTAAGTATAGATGAGATACTTCCCAGGGTTGAAACYTATTAGATGTTGAGGAAATAGTTTGCTGATGCAGTTTTAGGATTTTCTGGTGCTTATATTTCTCAAAAGTCATGACAAAATATAAGATATTGCTAACTCATTGTGGAATACTAATGGAACAACATTGTGTTCCTGCAGTTACTCCACATCAATTCAGTATTTTCTTCTCCATCTTAACCCCCAGGCGGAGTCCAGAAGTTACCCACAACATACTTCTGAGCATTAAAATAAAGACACAGGCAGGATGAGGCAATGTTACTTTACACAGGCTAAGGAGATGGATTACTGTAGTTTTTTCATTTTGATCTTATTTATATATTGCACAGACCCCTGAACTCATTTTAATAAAAAAAAGGTTATAACATGCAGATAATCCCCATATGAAGAAAGACTCATGACTCATGAAAGTCATGATTTAAGCCTACTCAAATGCTGAACCATACTCTCTAGCACTTCAACATATAAGCTGTCTCAGAGGGTTCTTTCTTAGTGTGGAAGCACTCATTCTGGATTAGAATATATCATGTGAAAAAGGACATTAAGTTAAATTGGAAAAAAAAGCACACTGATAGTGAAAGATGAGTATCCTTAATATTTGGATGTTTAGCATAATGTATAAAATTCTACTGAAAAAAATTGTGAAAGTTTTATATAGGCATTGTTTTTCTGTACAAAGTCTTGAGTCAATGGATGGGTCTCACATCATACTTTTGTTATCAGATAACTCACGGTAACAGGATAATGGCATTTCCTTGACATATGCCATTTTGCCAGCTACAGTTTCTTATCCAGAAAGATCATTTCCCCTGATTCACTGTTAAAGCATTTTTGCTGCAATTTCCAGACTTGAGACTTGTGAAAAAGAAACCCCGAATTATATATCCTAAGAGTAGCAAATCTGCTGAGACAGCTCAGTCTGAACACTGTTATTATTAATCATCTTGCTAATACAATCAAATCCTGGGCATGGAGAGAAGTGGAAGAAATAAGATTACTATCTATAACCAAAGTATCCTGTTACATTTTAAARTCTAAATGTTATCATTACAACCCTCTACTTGATATCACAAGATGACAGTTTTGTTGTCTAGGAGATGCTGTCACTCCCAACATTTTATTTCTCACCTTCAGATTTTCAGGACCAAAACCCAGAAAACCCACACAGGTTCTGCTAACCAGTCTACTTAAAGCTCAAGCCATTACTAACATGTGGGATATTAAAGTTCATAAAGACTGTTTTAAGCAAGCTTGGGGAAGATATTTGGTCCTKTGGCAAGCCATTAAGGGCAGTAAGCCTTTAAGTTCATTAAAGGCTAGGCTCTTTAACACTCGTGCAAGTGTTTTGGCTCCTCTCCATCCTCTTTAACACAGTTCAAATGTGTTGAAATGGCATGTTGTCCTGTTTCCCAGCTCAAACTCTTGACAGTTACAATACAGTAGCATATCATCTGGGGGGGGGGGGGGGGCAGAAAAGTGTTACATGGAAAAAGTAAGAAATGTTTCACTGTTTATGTTCACAGTAAACTTCCTTTAGAATGTTACAATAGCCAAAATGCAAGATAGGAAACTTTTTTTTTTTAAGAGCATTGATACAATATACTTCAATTTTGTATCTCCTTCTTAAAATGCTTTACTACAAGTATTCAAATTATGTTTCAAACTACAAAACTCCAAACTAAGTTTCAAACTACTCTCTTAAAGGAAAAGTTTTGAAAGAAAATGGTAGAAGCAATCTGATAGATCACTTAAAGTTTAATACTGTTTGCTTATATCACTATTTCTTGTTAACAGGAGCAAACTGTAGCTGCTCCATCTCTGAAAAGTCCTAAGAAAAGGATAAATGAAGGATGAGCTGAAGAATAAAGAAGCAAAGTGGTTAGGGAGATGCTGAATCCCAACAACAACCACCAACAAAAAMAMAAAAAAMMAAAAAAAMMMMMCMAAAAAAAMAAAAAGAAACATAGCTTTTCAAAAAGGCCACTGCCTCAAGGGGAGTTTTCAAAGCAACATTAKCTCAGTCGGTTAGAGCATGGYGCTGCTAATGCCAAGGTCACATCCCTGTATGGGCTATGCTGAGGGTTGGACTAGATGATCTCCAGAGGTCCCTTCCAACCTTACCGTTCCGTGATTCTATGCCTAAAGTGGAAGTGGATGGAAAGCTAGGGAAGATGACAAATATTGAACTTAAAGTGACAGTGGTCTAAATATATTACCATGAATGACATTTGAAGAACCAGCTTACTAAACCAAATGATAAAATAAGGTCTCCTTTTCTCTCCTAGGGAAGGGTGGTGCCAATCAATTAGCAAATCATTCTTGAATAAAAAGGTATAATATTCATTGGACTATTAGAGCAGCACATGTAAAACCCAAACAGCATGAAAGGCAAAAAAAAAGTTATTATTCTGAGACTTCTTTTAAAAAATAGCAAAGGCTACTCAAGAAATTACATGTAGAGAAAGATTGTTATGCAACTGTATTCTCTATTTCAACAAAAGAACAGTTTAAAAAAAACAAAGATTATCATTAGCCTAAGACATACTGTAACTACTAAGAGTACAATAAGACCTTATATGTGCATTCAGAGATGGGAGCATGCCTTAATTTCTTGTTAATTTGTAGTACTACTTCTGTATTTACCTGTGAATATAAAAGAAAAATGAATATTCTGAAGTTAGAGGTGGGCAAGTATTGTAGAAAGCTAAGTCTGAGGGAGCAGGAAAATTAAGAGTTAATATGTTTCATTATAAAATATCTTCCCTTTGGCACTATAGTTGGAGTTCTGATGATATTGGAAAGCTTTCCAAGTTTGCTGAAAGTTTAATTCTTATTTTATTACGTATGTGGGGAGGCATGACTTGATTCCATTACCAGTTAGTCCTCTAAGAACATTTCTAGCAACTACCTCCTCAGAAATCTTTCWTTGTAGGTGCACAAAACTTACATTTCTCTTGAAATGTGATTAACACAGATCTGTAAAATGACATACTGGACTTCAGAATATGGTATAGACAATGGCTCCCTCTCGTGATAACGTACTGAATTCACATTCGTTCTGAGGTCGAGCAGACTGGATGGTCAGTTTATCATTACAAATGCTGCAGCAAGGGGTTAGGGAATGTCAGGAGGGCTGTGTCCTAGTTTGAGGGATCTGTTTCTCYTACCTATTAGGAAAGCTTCCAGATGGACCTGTAAGTTATGAAGAATAATACATGCAATGATATGACTGCTCATGTATACTCTAATAACTCTTGAGGAAAAAAAAAATCTAGGTTATCCTAAACCCTCACAATAATTAAGTCAGRGGTCATCTAGGAAAATTTTATATTCATACACACACACTTGCTTCCCTAAATAAGTTAGCATTGGGACAACACAAACTTYAAGTAAAAAGCATTTTCCTCAGCTCCAGATAGTTATTAGTCACAACAGAACTCTGAAGATGTTCATTCYTCCCACCTAAAGGCTTTCACGTATCCTAAAATTGTTTCTTATTTTAAGCTTGTTCAGTATCATCCTCTATAGTAATAGTACAAAAACACTGACTGCACACAGGATTATCTATAAATTGGAACAATGCAGATTTTTAAAGATACCTTGGAAGTTTATTTTACTRTAGTCCTTTTACATCAAGCATCAACAGCTATTTACTTTTGTCTGTGGTGTACAAGATGTTCTCAAAGAGGTATGAAAGCAGGCAGCCTGCTCCAGGTAAATTTACTGTCCAAGATTCAGCAGCATGTCAGACAAAGGTCCACAAAAGCTGGAGCCAGTCCAGAGCCTCAGCTATTTCAGTGAAATTTCACRTGGCTGCAAAGTCTGAGTCCATGAAGTACACAGGCATTTTGGCTCAAACAGACCACATGCTAAGCCAAGAGTATGAYAGCAAAATAACTGGGAGCTGCTTGGATTTTGACTTTACCAATTTCAACGTGCACATTCACCTCAGCAGGACAGCAAGGAAGTTAAAATTGATAGAGCTGCCACAAACTGCTTCGAAACAAACACTATATGTTTGTATTAAAACTTCACRGATTGGGTTTTACATATGCAAGAAAAAGCTTTTTAAACTTTCACTGCCTTCCTTTTGCCATGTCATCCTACCAAAATACAGGGCTAAGCTGCACCAATAAGTTAGTTTTCTCTGGCATTCTAGAGAAAACTGTAAAGTGTAGGTAAATGTTAACTATTACTTTATCTAAAGCTCCTAGGGTAATAGCACCAAATGTAGGACAGTAGATAATCCTGCATCTGAAGTTCTATATTTGTATATTTGTTTTGTAACAACTTTATAAGCACCCAAAGGAGTACACAAATGAGCATGAAGGGGACATTTTGATTTATCGGCAGCATTTACCATCAAAATGTCCAAAAGAGTGACATCTACAGAGTCCGGATGGTACTAAGCGTAAAGTAAGTTTCCAAAATACCTCTCTAAGCTTTACTGAACCAGAGTTAGTTGTAAATAAGGTATGATATCACTCATAGGAGTGATGGCAGATATAACAATGTTATAAAAGGTGTTTAAATGAYGAAATACTGTGACAAATCAGTATGTATATTCCATTATTACAGAATTAGAGTCTCATTCACTGTTGACATACATAATTAAACTAAAAACTAARTTTTACTCCTTGCTACGTATCATCAATAGAAGGATATGAGGATATTTGAAAGGCTAGCTTAGCACATGAGCCTGAAATCCATTTAACTATAACAGATGAATTGAGAGTTAGAAGTCAGCAGTTTCCATATGGCCCAGCCCAGCATGACTTGGTAGAGATTACTCGACTGTAGATCTATTGGGAACATCGCTGGAGTTGTGAGCTGTGGCTGCAGGAAGGAGATATGATATCTCCATCACCTTCCCTCAACACAGCAGAACTCACTACCRGCCAATTCTAGCTACTTCGCATCTTTTCCACACCAGAGACAAGCAGGTCAGTCAACTCAAACACCCCTAAAAAGCTGGTAAGACACCATTTACCATTAGCTCAAAAGTAAATTCACCTTCTTGGCTTTTTCTTCCAATAAAGATGAAAACCAACACACTTACAGATTCTATTTTTTTAAAGTGTACTACGAACACATTTGCATTTCATACGACTATGCCTCTGAGTAGGAGAAAAAAAAAATATATCTGTGACTGCACATTCAAACTGTTTAAATACTTGTGAGTTTTCCTTAGCATGAAGTGTTCTGTTTTCAAAGTTGTTGGTGGGGAAATTTTAGACATCTGTGCAAAAACAAAGAAGTGAAAAAAGGAACCCTAGGTGGAACTTGCTGCTACTAAGCTCTAATTTCATTCTAGCTGTGGCTTTGCACAGGAAACCTCTGCTCAGGCAAGATGTGCCAAACAAATAGTCTGGCAATGGAAAAACAAACATAGTCTCTCCTCAAATGCTAGCAGGTAAGGAGTAGTCCTATTTTGGAGAAAAAAAATTCATAACACCATACAACTGTATATCCAGATGAGTTAGATGAAAAAAGTTTGTTTCTTGACAAATTAAAAGGCAAAACAAATTGAAATGCATTGACCTAGTATGTCTTCTAATAGCTCTCAGATAGGATCTGTGTGTTTATAACAGTAATGATTTGAGGTTATGTACCCAAACACAGCTGATGTGTTTTCCAATGTGACTGCAGTCACCCTCCCTGCAAAAAGCAGCCCTCAACCCCCAAAATCTTAGTGACCCAAGAGAAATTCCAAAAGTCATTTTGCAATTGCCAAGTTAGTTTTAATCTCTAGATAATCCATATCTACTTAATCCAATACTTAGATCAAGAGAACCTACGTACTACCATAAACACAATGACCTTCTGCACAAAGAGCAATCTAGAGTCACTTCCCTAATATGATTTTTCTAAACAAAAAAGAGCCTCACCCAAACTCTGCTGTGCCTGCAGAGTCACCTCTGACCACAGAAGCAGCTCAGGATGAATGACATACATTAATCATGGTACTTAGTGGAAAGCACATGGGTACTAGTGAGATATAAATGACATAAAAACCCAAATAAAAGTTAAAGAAATTTATGCTGGAGAGGTTGTGCTAAATATCACTGCAGAAAAACTACTGCTGCTCAGTTGTTGACATATCCTAGATCCTCCAGTTTAGACATAGCTTATTAAAAACAATCAAGCTCTTCCTCTTGGAAAAACTGAGTCAATACAAATCTCTGCCAAAATACAGCCATCCAGAAGCTTAGACATATGGGTCTAAAGGTTTTCTAGTTGCTGTTTTAAGGAAAGGGAAGCAAGATCAAACCAAAGAGGTTTTTGAGTATTTTCATCTATTTTTTCCTTTAAGTTTAGATTCTGAATAGAAACAATATATTATTTTAATTACTACTTTAATGACCTTTCTTCCACCTATAGTTCACTCACAGTAAAATTATACTTCCTGTTGAATAAAATAAGTTATAGCCTTAGTGTGTTTCCCCTCCCTTGCCCACCACAAAAAGTTTGGGAGAATTCTAACCAGTTAAGTCCAACCTAGAAAGTAAAATTTTGCTAAAAGAAATCTCTTCTGTCTGCTGTTTAATTCATACTGTTTTAAAGGAAARAAAATTTGGTATATATTGTTTGCATATATGACCCTGCATAAATTCAATGCAACTCCAGAACATGCTAGTGGAAACAGCATACAATAACAATCAAGCAGATCTCTAGATTAAAAGATATTATATTAYGATATTATATTTTTATTTATAAATAGATTTTCTTAACAGATAAGTGATAAAATTAGCATGCTTGCTTTTTTCCATCATACATTTCAAATTCCCAGAGATGTGGATTTTTGTTGTATGGCCTATCTTGCTGTATTTTTTTTCAGTAATTTTTTTTCAATCACAAAGTTTTACTTGACTTTCCAACTTTGTTTCATTTGGCTTTGTACTTGGCAACTTCAGCCAACATGTTTACCTGAGATGAACTGAGCTTCTACTATATCRTAGAAAATCTACACCGCACTGTGAAATCTCACAGAATAAATTGACAGAAGGAAGATGCAACTGAGGAATGAAAAACATCATATCTCAACATGATCTCTTACATCTAGAGCTGTGGAAATATCATTACCCATTTTTCTCATTTTTACATAGCTAAAAAACCTCTGGCATTCAGTWGCAGAGCAGATTACACAGTTGCCTAGATAATGGCCAGGGAAGCTTATCTCTGAGCCTTCATGTCTCTAGGGTTTCCTTTCTCCTGATCCCCTCACCACATACTCTGCCCCACTTCTACCCTTCCCGTCTTCATCCTCTGTCTTGCCCTAACGTGAGGAATCTTACAGACACATCACCATACTCAATCTCTAGCAGTTTCCTTTTCTGTCTCTATCTGAGGGAGCACCTTACACACACAAGAACATTTCACTCTCTCTTCTTTGAGAGGAAGAGAAGTTAAACCAACAGTCTGTACATCAGGGAGAGAAATATTCAGTAGTCCTTTACCAGCACAGCAGAATACTGGTACAGTACAGAGACTGGCTTATGGAGTAACGATTTCAGAGTCGCACTAGTTTATACTGGTAAAAGGGAAGTCAGGTTTCCACTCCAAAATGTTTTCTACTCATTCATATTTCACTGTTCATACCTTCCTTTTATAACAGAATACATAGCTGTTACTTATCACCCTATTTTTAGCATAAAAAAATGCCTTTAAACATTATAATAGAAATTAAGATGTGCTCAACACTACCTGTAAAGCTGAATCTCACATGAATCAGGACACAAATCATCCTCTTTTAACATTGAACCCTCATACTCATTCTAACCTTTGAGGTTCTCAAGATGGTGTAAAACAAAAACAAGAAACAACAACAAAAAATTCAAGAACTTTTACGTTTAAAATTGTTTCTGTAGCTCCTGAATTCAACTTGTGTGGCTAATTTCACCCCCTCTCATGTTAGCTTTGCAAGAGAAATAAATTGTAGAGAAAAACATCTATAAATAACTGCTGAAGTTCTTGACTTCATGTAAACCATAAGATGAACAACAATGGTTTGATGAAGTAAGCCATGAAATAAACCTGCTAAAATTCATTTTGGAATTTACCCTAGACTTTCAGTTGTGAATGGTAAGCCCTTCTCAAATTAATGCCTGTAAAAACAGTGCAATCTACTCTGTTTCTTTTTCAAACACACTCTTATTTCGTGGAAAAAAGCCACCCTATTGAACAAAGAATTTACATTACTTAATGATATATAAAGGTCAAACTGAGTCTAAATGCATCTTAATAATAATCCATTATCTTAGCCATCTCCCTCTACTCGCCAACAACACACTGTTATTACAGCAAATTTGGCTACAAAAATTTAACAAAAACACAATATTCTATTTCAACATTTTAATCAGCTCCACAGTTGTTTTCAACTCTGCGCACATTACTTCTAATCTATGAACAGCATCTTGTATGTCTTGATCAGTATTCTAGGCTTTTGCCATCAAATACCATAAGCACTGATTTAAAAGTACAACTGGTTTGCAAGATAAAAGCTAATCTGTTGCTGAATATTTAGTTTCAGTGTACTCTAGACCTTTCACAGCTGATAACAATTTCATTCCACTGCTGAGTTTTAAAGTCATCAATATGTTATACAAAAAATACTGCAAAGTCTTTTGACTTTTAATCCACATTAGTTGCCTGGGAAAACATGGCACACTATGTGGACAGCAAAGTTAAACACATGTAGATACAATTAGAGACACTGTATCCATCCAGAGATCCAAATATCAGGGTAGGGCAGGGGCAGGAAGTTCAACTAGACGTAGCTGGCTAGAAAAACTACTTGTCACTAACAACTTCTACAAACAGAAAGTGTCCCTAAACTGCGCACAGTGCAGCTGCAAACATGCACAGGGGGTGTGGGGGGGAAGACTAGGAGCTCCTTCAACAACAGTTTTTGTAGCAATATTACAGCAGTGTAACAAACTTTTGTCTGATTTAGCAAGAGCTGTTGTGTGTGCTTTGCTGACTCACTAACAGGGACAGCTCATTTCTTTACTGAGATAACGAAGAAGGATGTATAGCGTAAGCTGAGCTTTCATCAAGCTTTAACCATAGCAGCACCTAAGCCTCTAGRGAGTTTGAGTTAGTCTCTACAGTATCCTATTTTTCATATTTTTGTTAATAAAGCCAAGCTTTGTGAAGGGAGCAAACATATCATTTCATACTAAATTGGTTGTTTTTCAGTATATCRTTATAAAAGTATACTTCATTGCATTTTCACAGTTCACAAATACATGTTTATAAGAAGTACTTCAACAGAGCGCAAATCAGGCAGATAAAACCATCAGATTCAGGAAATAAGAGCCTAGAACACTCACTACAAACTTAGAGTGCCAGTGACTTCCAGCTACGTAAGYCCAAAGSCTTTTCTCCTGTGTTTAACCYCCTGGATACATATACACCATACACRTTGTTACTTACTTGCTCCTCTAGCAACTTTTCTACTAGCTTCCCACACKCTTCCTTGGGTGCTTTTTCTGCAGYCCCCACTCTTACCTTGATACCTGATTTCAGGTTTTTGTTTCAGTTCACTCTTGAGCCTGTGACAGGGGGTTCATCTATGCTATAGAAACACTCAAGGAGAGCGACTCAGTCAGAACATCCTGCCTACCACAGCACACAACTTGGCAAGCCGTAACTCACTGAAGTAGCTGCTCAGTCAGATCCTCAGCTTTTTGAAGTTACTGGCCTAYGCTCATTTACAGCTGTTGATAGTGTAGCTTAGGCATCAGCTGTTCAATATTTAGGCAATTGAAGGACCTGCCAAGAAACAGAATTGAAACACTGTTRAAAGCAGCAAAGGGTAGTAAAACAGCAAGAGCTATCAAATTATTTAATGACTTTAACGATAGTGTCTCAAAAACCATTTTAGTACAATCTTCCTCTGTTCTGTTCCCTCCAACGTCGTGTAGAGACACCTGCAGCAGATCTGTGTGGCAGCATGGTCTGGCTAAACCTGGCTAGTCTGAAGGGGCCAAGAGACACCCACCTGGTACTAATCAAAGGGAAAAGTGTCCCAGTCTATGTCCCCTGTAAGAGACTCCTGCCTGGAGAACGGTGACCTGATGAACAAACACGCTGAGCAGAGCCACGACATTGTAGCTCTCCATCCTAACTGTACGCCGACGGCAGTCGGGACGTGACAGAACTGCGGTGGGAGCAGTGAACCCGGCACCCACGAGACGAAGAGCCTCCTTCAAGTACACACGACGTAAAGTCTGAAGAACGAGYGTGGGACAACCCCTGGCAGTGGCTGTTGACTTAAGGACTATGGGGAAAACGCATTATGCTCCTGGTCTCCTGGGCTGATCAGTTTTGTGTGTTTACATGTTATAATTTATTGTAGATATGYATATATACACGCGTTCACTATGATTTAGTTTCTGGTACACCTTAGCTGTTTAGTCAGGCCGCACYGTGTCCACACACGTCTCCGTCAGCCGGGGTGGAGTGCAGCGAGATCACCCGCGCAGCGCTGGCGCGGAGGGGAGGCAGCGGCTGGCAGAGCCCGCGGCGGGCGGCAGCCCCAGCGCGAGAAGCTGCTCCCTGACCAAGCTCCCCTCGGGGCCAGGCGTGCGCAGCCCGTCCTGCCAGCAGCGTCTACCTGCTTCCCGGGCAGAACTGCTCAAGGGTAGCGCAGCCGAGAGAAGGAAAGAGCCGTAGCAGGTTTAAGGGGCCCTGGGCGTCCGGCCCGCGCCTCCGGCAGCCTCCCGTCCACGGCCTGCGGTCCGCGTCTGCGACTCCTCCGCGTGGCTCCCGGGGCTCCCTGTGCAGCTCCTAGMGTGAGTCCCCTATTAAACCGGTCCTGTTTAACCCCTTACGGACCGYGAGTGTCTCTCCCCGCTGGCATCCGACCCTCTCTTGCCTGCCTTGCGGTCTGTCATCTTTGAATGCTTTTTTTAGTATGTAACTTTTTTTAGTATATAACTTGACTTGTTGCTTTTTCTTAATGATAAAAAACGAAGGAAATATTTTATAGGAAACAGTATATGTATATATCCACTGTATTCATGCTACTGTTATTAAGAAT
Organism: Rhea americana; assembly: GCF_003343005.1. Lineage (NCBI taxonomy): Eukaryota > Metazoa > Chordata > Aves > Rheiformes > Rheidae > Rhea > Rhea americana. The sequence continues at coordinate 2,514,235 of NW_028186757.1, read as the reverse complement.
AGGGTATTTCTTACTGTAAAGCAAAGAAGTCACATTTACTGTCCAGTCTTTCTCAAGAAATAGTAGTGTGGTTTAATTTTGTTACGTGATAAATTAAAAAAAAAAATAGAAATACAATTTAAACCAATGATATATGTTCTACCGCATTAGAAATTAACTTTAGTTATTTGTCTTAACAAAGCTCATATTTACTTAGCTTGGCTTGTGTAAAGTAGTTACCCACATGTTATCACTAATAGGAACAATAACTGGATTGAAACCGTACATGTTACACTTTCATAAGTCACTTTTTGACCCTTGCACTTTATTCAGTTTAGTCAAACATTTTTATGAGATCAGGTCATTTCTGCCACTTACAAAGCTGGGTTTTATTTAAAGGAGAAAATTTTAAAGGTTGGAATACTGCTTTTCCTATTTTTCTAGTACTTCCGTTGGGCAGAGTGTATCGTCTACGGGGCCAAATCTACAACTCCGTCTCAGAATTGATCAATGACAGCTACGACAGCAGCCTCAGTGTACAAGGAAGTGTATCTGCCAAAACAGTCATAAGAATATTATATTTAATGCAACTGCTATCATGATGGGTATTCCTGCTTCATTACCAGCATTCTTTCCAGTGACAGCAACAGGTAGAATATATGTTTGCTTTGTATTTTTTTTTTTATTTTATATTTATTGCTTTATACCAGTCCCATAATCATTTTTTTTACAATTTTATCATTCCTATAGAAAAGTTAAAAATATAGCAAGTCTTTATTTTCAATAAACAACCTAAAATAGTGAAAAACGTGTGCAGATTTTTTTTTTAAGTGGAATTTCAAATAATTGATTTAATTCTATCCAAATCCCATTAAGTCCTCATTCTAAATTAAGTTCTGCCTTTGTCTAACCTCTTAAGTTAAAAGCCCTGCTTGGACAAATGATGGATTAAAAATTTTTATTTCTTCTTTTCCAAGGTTGTGTTCTGATTTTAAAGACCAAACATAATTTGAGCATCAAATATACCTCAGGCACTTGGAGACATGTGCCAAGTAACTTCACATTGTAATTATCACATAAATGAAGGCTTAATAAGCAATTTTTTTAATTGGAAATATTAAAGAATCAAACAAGAATGTGTCAGCCTTATGTAATGTTACTGGGTCAAAAGAAATCTAAACATATGGAATTATTTCACCCAGAAATTTCAGCACTTTCTTCAAAGTTTGTTTAGTAGTGGAGGTATTTGCTGTTTTTTTTTTTTTTTTTTTTTTTTTTTTTTTTTTTTTTTAGCCATGGTACAGACACATTTGAGTTAATCATCTATGTTCCTTAGCCTCATTGTAGATATCCAGCCAGAATTTGTGCCTGTTTTTTATTTTTAAGGCTTCCATAGAGTATAAATAAGACTTCAATATGGGATATAAACCCTCCATTTTTAACAAAATATAGTATACATATAAAATATGTATTCCCTGTTCATGATGAAGATACGGACATAGGCAGAATATTCTGATCTTTCATTGCACATAATGGTTTCCAAGAAGAAAGATGTAGTATTTTCTCTATGTACTATGGACAATGTACAAATTAGATGAACATTGCAATTTAGTGATTTATGATAATGTATTGTCATTTTTAATATTAAAACAAATTACCCTTTATTCTGATGGGTACATGTTTTCTTGCTAATAAAGTGTTGTCCTAATTCAGAGTTAAGTAATAAGCCACCATATGCACTGTTTTTTGCGTTTATGTGGCAATTCAAGACTTTATGGTCTTTCTCTTTAGTGACTGTTGCATCTCAGGACCAGTAGCTGGTACCAACAGATGGCTCTGCTTTGTATCCATTCTTAAAGGTATGGCAACCAGGCAACCAAAGACTTGGAACAAGAAAGAGAAAAAAATGTTATGTGCTACAACAATTAAAGAGCTTTCATATTCCATTGACATTTAACGGGACTTAGGCGCTTTCCAAAACACCATCAGTCATCAGTAAAATCTGTGCATTTTTCTTATACTGATAATTGTTYGGATTAATTATATTAAACTTTTCTTGTGCTTACTGTCTAAGACTGTATGATGAATAGTTAGCTACTAAAACAATGATGTATAAGTCAAAATATCTTTTAAATAAGTGACTACACTATACAATATACATAACATACAACATAATACACAAAATATAYGTAACTACACAAAAATATATCAATTCTGCCTCATGACTTTCCTTAAAAAACTTGCAGATTATTTTATCAGAAGTTCTTATCTGTTGTAGAGTATTTTCAGAAATTGGGACTTGATGAGCTCTTCCTCAGCTGCACACAATTCTAATTATTTTATCAGCTAAGAAGTGCATGAAAGACTCATCAACTTCATTGACATGCAGAACAACAGAAGAATTTGGCTCTATATACAAGAGAAGCTCTAAGTTTTGAATTCACATCTAAATTCAGGCAGATATATAAATACTACCTGTTGCACAGAAAAAGCATGCATGTATTAAGTCAATAATAGATTCTGTAGTAGACACAGACATATGGGCTTACCTATCYGACTGGAATATGTGATTCTTTAATATATTGAATGAAATGGATTAACTACTACGCTATATAAACAGGGAAGTTGTGTATGTGTAATTATGTTCTCAGCTCTGTATCTGAATACAACCAGTCTTAGAAATCATAAAGAGAGATTTATATTAGCTACTAACAATATGTTGGTTGCAAAAATGATCCACCAGAAAATACAGTGGATCTGATAGAGACCCAATCATTTCCATCTGCTCCTCTTCGATTCAGGTGTTACTGACACTGCATTTCACAAAGATTGTTCCTTTGCCTGTCATGGAACTATTTCTGATGAGATTACTGTACCTATCAGAGTGACCTAAGAGATTAGACTCAAAAATAGAAATATTAAAATAGTTGCTATTTCTAAATAACAGAATAATCAAAATATAAAATAAGATAGTTTAAATGGAATTCCTTTTAATTAACAAGTAGCTAGTAAAATCAGAGGTGACTGACACTTTCATTTAAAAATATTTGTAAAAAGTATGGATATTTTTCAGACCAAGATTTTACAATGAACAAAATCCATCCTTTATAAATCAAGATTATACAGAATAACTCACAAAATGATCAGAAAGATCCTTCAAAATGACCATTTTTCTTATAAGTTGCACCAATAGTTTTTTTTTTTTTTTTTTTTTTGGGGGGTGGGGGTTATTGACAAAGCCATACCATTCTAATAATCACTATTTCTATAAATACATATCTAAATTTTAGAATTCTTGCTGTTGTATTTATTGGGCTGGGTTTTCTTCTTATATTAGTCTTGTTTACTATTATGTTAATATTTCACTAAAGTTTACAATTCAGCATGTTTTACAATGTACAAACTCCAAACTTGACTGCCCAAATGGCATTTTTATACTTTCTATTGCTTCAGTTTGCACRAACATTGCCAGCAGCCTGTAGGCAGCAGGTACAAGAAAAAAAAAACTTGCAGGGCTGTGCATTCTCCTAGCACTTTCTCCACGTGTCTCTATTCTGAAGTGTGCTGTACCTGTCAGGAGGAAGGCAGCAACTGAAAAGCATCAGTGAACCACATCATGTTGAATCTTTCTAATAGTGAGTCATTAACTCAGTCCATGATATTGAATCATTTTATAAAATTGTGATGATTTTGAAACTTTAGGAAGAAATCCCAATGGAATACACATACAAACTCCTGGCAGTCAGTAAGTGAAGACTTCTCTTTATTATCTACGTATTGTTTTGATTTTTTTTATGCTTCTGATTTTTTACAAYTTACCTGTACGAATATATTGAAGTCCTTGGTTTTGAGATTTCAGGAGACTGAAACTGCACTGCAGTTGCACTGCAGAGCAACTGAACACTTCAAATTTCTAATGACTTTATAAACACTGGGCTAACTATTGATTGGGGCTTGATTTGTAACTTGGTCATAATGCTGGGGCTTTCTTTCATACATATTAAACTTTCCACTACACTGAAAGTAGTATTTTTATATACTAAAATGTTTACTACTAGGAAAATCTATGCTTTCCTGCAGACCTTCACACAGACTTTTTAAGAAGTATTTATTTACTGCTCTGAAAGACCAAAATTTGTTCTTCTAATTAAATATACTGTATATAATTAAAATATATATAAAAGAGAATACAGATGGATTCAGATATCCAGTTAAGTGTAGCTTTACTTTAATAACTGCTCTCAAAATAGCACAAGCAAGCTGTAAACGTTCCCTAGCACAACCCTACCTACTATGTATTATCTAAAAAGGCTTGAATTTGCATTCCTGTATGAGCCAGCAGTATTGTTTCCTTAACTGCTGAAGTTACTTAACCAGTTTGACCAGGATCTAGCATCCTTCTGCCTGAAGACTTAACTACTCTATTCAGAAAAATCCCTTTCTACAGCAAGCAGAGTAAACGTTTACACTTTTTTCTAGGTGAAGCGCCAACAGTTCATGGAGCTGCCCTTTACAAATCTTGAAGTAGCTTTCATCTTGCTGGCTTTTGTCATTTTTTCTTTGTTTACCCTGGCTTCTATCTACAGTGACCCCCAAGACAACAATGCAGGTAAATAAAACAATCTAAAATAAATATAATACTTTAAAGTTTTTACTAATATTCTAGTTACTGGTTCTGTGATTAATCTTGCCGGTAGACTTACAGTACATCGCAGTTTAGCTTTGTGAATACCATACAAAGGGAAGAGAACAATCAGTTAAGATATCAATAAAAATCACAAGCACAGAAATTGCATTATCTGAACAAGAACTTTTACAGCCAGATTTGATTCAGACTGAGCCATGCCGAGAAGTTCAGAGCAGCCTTATAAATAATCTCACAATGAATGAGTTGGTTATTTTTTGTAAGGGAAGTGCTCTTCCTAGCAACAGTTCATGTTTCTCTTCTTTGTGTCCTAAGGAGTTATAAAATGCTTAGGCTGACATAACTGAGCATGTTCTTGTAATCAAGGTAAATGTTTGTTTTTGTTAGGCTGAGGCCAGGTCTTTTCTCTCTTTTAAGGGAGTGAAAATGCCATTAAAATTGCAGATGGGGGTGTTCTCCCATTCAAAAGGCTTCTAAATCTGAAAGAGGGAAAAATACTGAATCCTCTATTAGACATACAAAAGAAATTTAGCACCAGTGCAGAATTGCCTTGTTATAGATGTAGCGCTATCACAGGCATCCTTACGCCAGCTAATCCCCTGTTGGCAGGAGCCTCAYTGGGTAGCTGGAGTGGAGCTGAGAAGCAATGAGCTCTGCCAAGCCCCAACAAAGCAGTTTTTTTCTGCTTCCAGTCTACGCATGGATGGGATCACTCCCACTCTATAAAGCTGCTTCAAATTGAAGAAAGAGGGAAGGGAGTGAAGGAGGAAGTGATTGAAATAATCTTCTGAGGCATACAGCAATGTAACAGTTGGTTTCTAGTATGTCTGATGATAATTAATCCTTCATTTAATTTTGTCTAAAAAAATCTATTGTATGGATATGTTGCTCAGCAACACTAATGGAGTGTTCTTAGCATATGTGTTGTCTCATAAAACTTCAGGCTGCTTAAAAATTTCTGAAATAGTAATCAGCATGAAAGGGAAGTAAGTGTCACAGTGTTCACAGCTTGCATTCTGATTAGATTTCTTTCTTACTCTTCTGCTCCTTCGGATTTTACATAATTTCTACACAGAAGGGGAAAGTGTTAGAAAACAATACACATTTCTGTAGAGAAAACATGGTTGCCATGAGAACTGACCTCATTCACAGAGCATGGACACATTTTTTTCCTTAGAGAAGTCTATTGTACTGACATTGCAAGAACAGCAATTCCTCACACTAACATGGATTGGGGAAAGATAYGATACAGGAGGTACAGTCCTCCTAGTGACAAAAAAAAATCCATAGGACAATTTTGCACAGGCTTGAACATGAAAATTAGATACTGTTCACCTATCTATAACTGATATGCATCTTACAAGATTAAAAAGGCAAGTTAATCATATWGTTTTCTTGTGGATTGTGCAATGACAACGCTAGGTCTCCTTCCTTGCCCTCAACTTCCACAGTAACTTACTGCAGTGATACATTATGAGTAGCTCTTGCATGATCTTGTTTATGTCAAAGTTGCAAGAGAATATTTTGCTTCCACGTTTTTATCAACATAGCCATGTTTTCATTTTCCAAAGAGAGTTACATCTTCTACTGATAAGCACTGTATTAGAGCAGAATCCTTAAGTAAGTTCATAGGTGCCAAGTATCTCATAGACCCGGGCATACTTAGTATGGGTAATTCTTACATTTCAGAGGTTCAGACGCTGTTCAATATGCTTTGTTAGTTCAGGGACCTTGACATAACCGCTGTGAGAGCAAATCAAACTTATGCTAATGCAATATTCCCTGAATATTCAAGCAATGTTCTCCTGCCATAACTGAATCTTATAATGATGTTCATGTCTTTCTCCTACAATGTTTTTTAAACCCTACATTTAGAGAAACAATTGGCAAGTAGAGAATCTGAATTAAAGGCAACTATCTAAGATACAATGGCAACAGAATGAAAACTGTACATTCTCTTTGTGCTAATACTGATTGGTATGATATTAGAAATATATGTCTTGATTCAAAGCTAATTCTCTGAAAAATTTCATAGTTAGTTGGGTCAGCAGCCATTCTTCAAAGGATTTTCATCATGTTCACTCTCTTACTCAGCAATACGGTTCTGGGTGAATATCTTACACTAAGCTGAAAAGGGTCAGTTTCCTTTGATTTCCATATTACATATTCTTGCCTGAACAGAAAACTGGTTAAAGGAAGATTCTTAYGTAAGTAAGATTTCGGTTCTGTTATTTTGGTGGAAGCAAGTTTTGCTTTTGTCACAAGACTTGTTTGTTTTATTTTCTCTCAAGGCCAGAAAGGCTGCATATTGCTATGTTTTTCCAAAAAGGTAGAACATAGTGTATATCTTTTGGTTATTTAGATTAAAGAAAATAATAGATAGAAATACTATAATATTTACTCAAGCTTACAAAGCAGTTTTTAAGCGATTAACCAATCTTGCCTTGTATTACAGTATTTTATCACAGTATTCCACAACAGAGCACCTTACGTCCTTGTTGGAGTTGGGAGCTGCCAGAGGCAGGCAAAGAACAAGTCTCCTCTTCAGCTGCTTTTAATATGCAAGGAATAAAACATACTTTGGTAGTAGAAGGAATTGACTAGTTCAAATATTAGTTGGATAGACTTCAACTGTGTTGTCCTTCTCTCGGACAACAGATCTCAGTGCACCACAAAATCTCCAGTAACTTGATGGAAAGTGCTGTCTCATGCAGGGGCCTGATAATGCAATGCGTTACCTTAGTGCGGAGCAGCCGCTCCCGTGTCAGCTCAAAAGCCAGTGCTCAGATCTGCCATTTCAGTGGAGGCAAGGGACTGGAATACAGGAGTGTGCATGGCTGAGTGTGGCAAACTGGAATTATAAAATAAGGTAGGTGGAAAATAAGGGAAGGCATGCTTTCCTTCTGTTCAAAGTCAAACTTTTTTTCCTGCAGACAAATGGAAGAGTTGTTTTATAAGATTATCCTACATTTGTGAAAATGCAGTAATCTATGCAAATGCAAACATAGCATCTTCCTTCAAAAGTCTGCTTCTAACTGAAAAAAAGATAAGCTGATTTCTTGGAACAACCAGGATTCCCCCGTTCAGAAAATAAAATGAAATTAGAGAGCATCCATTGTCCAACAACACGACAACTGACACAGAGAAGGGATACTGAATAAGCACAAGATAGAAYTAATACCTTTATATTAAAGGTGGACACTTCTAAATAATACTATAATGCCTCACTAGATCTGCTGTAAAGAAATTTCTATAGTCAAAGCCTGTTCTGTGCCTGTTGTGTTGTTAAAAAGATTTCCACTTCCAAAGCCTGACTCTAACGAGCATGAAACTTAATTAAGAAAAGTAAATTTAAAATAAGATACGTATCGTTATCATTATACCGTGCATAGCAGTACTTTCGGGAAGTGCTACAGAACKCTAGAGAAAACCTGTAAGTGAGATCAAAAATATATTTGTTACATGTTTTACGAAGCCTTTTTTGYTGTCATTACACACTACTCTTCACGTGTTCAGTACAATCAGAGCTCTGCAGGCTAGCATCTGGCACCAACAGTACCACCACASAGAACATAAACTAGAGCAAAAGCCAACAAGCACGCACWCTGCTCRGAGAGCTGTCATTCTGATGGAGGTYGCAGCCTGTGTTTCCAGCTGCCCTTTCAGAAGAGGTTAAACCCACTGTCAGAATTTACATGGAACATAATTGTCATGCCCCAGTTCCACTGCTGCTCTTCAATCTAAGGAAAAATGGAGAGGAAGACGTCTTCTGGTTTGATACTTTCTTGTTCTATGTAGCAGAGAGGCCTTGATTTTAATTCCTTTAACCATTTGATCTGTATCTCTTTTGTGAATCCAGCCTTGTATTCCAAATGATATCTTTTCCATTGCCAAAGCACAGCTCCTTAAGTCAAGGCACAGTGTGTTTTACAGAGTTTTGTTTTAAGAAATTAAAAATCTTACAGATTAATTGTGAAAAGGTAAAAGGGAGCAAGCCACATTAATAGCTTATGATGAATTCGCTGCCAAGAAGAGACAGTCATTAGRAGAGCAGTTTCAAGTAGAGTTCATGCAATAAATCTCCCACTGGAGGGAGTTCTCTAGTCATCGTGACCTACTAGCTGTTCTACTTACAGAAGAATTATCTTGCAAAGGCCAGAAACAATCCATGATTTTCCTGGCAGCCTTGATCTCAGCAGGCTCAGTGGGATTTGAAATCACAAGTCTGAAGACAAAATAGATCTGTCTCACCATTCATATCTTCATAGCGTGACAAGCTATACCAAATACAGATGCATGCAAGTTTTCTGTTTACTTAGGAGGTATTTGCCTCAAGGAAATTTGATTTCATATGCATGAATTAAATTTCAGTGGAATAAAGTTACCATTTTGCTCCATATACACAGCATAATCCAAATGGTAAGGCAGTAAAGAAGCTATTAGCTAGAAGTATTTCTTGGCTCATAACATGTGTTCCTCCTTAACTATAAATATACATYATTTATTGCCAGAAATACAAGCAATTGTATAGAGAGAGGCCAAAAAGGAAGGACTGCTTATAATAAACCATTGCTAGAAAAAGCTATTTAATTCTTAAGATGACTGAAATTCTTCAAGATGCCTTTTTTCATACAGGCTCCCCAGTGCCTTCTCCCTGCTGGTTCAAAGTCCATATCCCTGCCTCTAATACAGAAATCTAAGTTACCATTCTGTCTGTATTTATTAAGCTGTGGGAGTCATGTGAGGGAAAAAAAAGTATTTCAAAAGCTCTAGTTATTCAAAAAGCTCTAGATGGTAAATGCCATTCTTCTGTGAAACTACAGGGTACACACAGACTGTGTTGAAAACTTACATAAGCTTTTCAATGTCTTGTCCCAGCTAKATGGCTTAGAATACCCTGAATTCAATTGCCTGTCTATACAGGACAGATGTTAGCTGGGAAGCTAGTCGAATGGAAATATTAGTTTACAAGGACAGGTCTGAACTTCAGCATCTCTCTGGACTTAGCACTTCATTTATGATCTACTTGGGTAAATGAAGCACTGAGTCTTCATAAGCAAGCAGATGGAAAAGTATCAGTCCTTTTAATAGCTGTTCAACCAGGAGGTAAGGGTCAATATAAAGCCATTCTCAAACATGAGAGGATTCAAATCAAAAACTACCCTTTCCAAGAAAGTTTGTAATGCCAGTCTGTAGGACAGTCTGCGCTGCCTGCTGCCCAGAGTTAGCCACTGTGCAGAAGGAACGCAAGTTTTTCTCCACTAAAGACAGAGCAAGCAAGAGGTAGCCTGGCTCTCTAATCCAATGAGAAAAATACCTTAGGACTAGGGAACTTTGAATCTGGTCTCTAATTTGAAGATGGCTTATGTATCTAGAATAAAATCAGTCAACACCTCCAAAATCCAACCAAAGGAAACAACTAATGTAGTATATCAGTTACTACTTTACATAATGAAGAGGCTAAGGGCCAGGTCCTGAGCATTGCAAGAAAATAAATGGGTAACATTGGCAGAATTGCTTTCCACCAGTAAGTAAATCTGATTATACTGAAGAATAGGAAAGACTTAATCATATGAGTTCTCTTAACTAATTTTTAGGAATTAGGAATTCCTAGGTAACCCTTAATTAAAAACATTAACATTTACATGACTAAATTTTTCACAGTTGTGTCCAAGGAAAAATTACAGCTTCGTTAATCCTCGTATGTGTATTACTTACAAAACCTGCAAAGTAGAATTTCAGGAATGCGRACTTGGCCATGTACTTATTCTTACCAGAGAAAATCAAAGCATGTAACAACAGTGGTAGATCTGCAGAAGGAAGTCTGAAGAATGAATATTTAACCTTCCTCACAAGGAACCCTTTTCACTGTCTTGGGAATAACACTTAGAATAACCTAGATTCATTTGAAGATRTAATATTTATTTTTGTCCTTGAGAAGGGTCAGCATCAGAATTGTTATGCCTAATGCACTCTGCTCTTTACATTAAAATTGCGTATTTTCAAATTCTAAAGCAGCAGGTTAGGGAGCTTTTCTTGCTTTGCATCACAGGATGGCACAAGTAATTACATCAAAGATCATGAGATCACACAATTATTTAATGATTTTTCTTCATGTGCTTCTGGGCTGTTCTCAGGTCTTATTAAATACGGTGTTACTGCTTAGCATAATGCAATCTTATTTTTTAGGCATTGATATTATCTTCATCATCTTTCTTTATTAACTATGTTTCTGCTGGCTTTAGTGTTCGATTTTGCTCTGTGTGCAAGGTCTTTTAAAATACTTTAAATGTCTCCAAGAAAGTACTAGGCTTATCGAGAGGTTTAAACTATACTCAAATGATAAAACATTCAGAGGTATTCCACCTCTTTAAGTAGTGAGATGATGAAGTTTTGGTTACCTTGTTTAAAAAAAGAATTTGGAATTTATGTTCCTAGTTTTAAAATCAACTATAAATGTAAGCTCCTAACCACTCTGTTTAATGATGTAATAATAAAATAAAGGTATTTTTCATTAACTGCTTTAAACACTGCAGTAATATACAACTTATAATATAAACTACATTATATTACAAACATGAGGTAGAGAAGTATTATCTGGGTTTTAAAATAGGAACTTTTAAAAAACAGTTTTAACGTTGAATAAAATTACCTGAGTAAATAAGACTATCATCTCAGTATTTGGCCTATATCCCATTTGCTACTGGGAATACTTGGAGACAAGGCTTATTGAAATGAGTGGAAAAGACTCATTGGATTTCAGAATCTGAACCATTGAGAACCATTTCTAAGACTGAAAACAGTCAAGGCATATCTCCTTTGGTGATAATATGCTTAAATTAGTCGTCCTAACATCCTTAGACATGAGAGGATAGAGGAACATACCAAATCTCCCATATTTCTTGTTTCATAAATCAAACCTTTATATTTTCCTGCTCACTTTGCTTCTGATGTAGTTAAGAAAAAATGCCCAGTTTCTATTCTACAATATCCTAAGTTGAAAGTCAGCTTTTGTTGACCTGAACGGTCCTTTCACAAACCAGTAATAAAAATATGATTCATGTTCAGAAGGACAACTTCTAATCCTAAAGCCAAAATAGAAAATGTATATTTAAGATTGATATTACACCGAATGGAAGAAGCTTTAAAGCAAGCAGAGGGCATTCTCAAAAATGTAAATATCCCAGCTGTTCAATGGTTTGAAGATACCTAAAGGTGTAAGTCTATATTATAGTTATGTTCCTATTTTCATGATTTAAAATATTTTAAAAATAGTAGAGAAATAGTGCTGCTTTCTTATTTAATATTCTACTCCATACCATATATGTAGGTCTACATATACATGTATCTCAACACTTTTTATGGTTGTTTACTTAGGAGACTGTAGTTTATAGCAGAATTTTCAGATGAACTACTAAACCAGACTATCACTGCATAATAGAAACATATGGCAATTTTTCACTCTGTTAAGAAAAATAGTGTATGGGACCACCCACAGTGCATCCTAAAAGGTATTTAGAAACAGCAGTACATGGTAGTGCCTATGCTGGGATGAACTACAGGAAACAGTAAAACATAACCATCTGTATGGCAATACAGACATGCCCTTAGAGGTGAAAATTTGCAGAAAATCACTGAATAATTAAATAATGTATTCCATTTGAAATAACTACAGTGATTGCTATGGCTGAATTTAATTTATATGCAATATCAGTTAGTAAGAAGATCAAAGTCTTTACACGTATAGAGGTCAGAAGAAAGAAGAAAAGATGGATCAAGGGGGTAAGAAAGAAGGTTAAAAAAAATTAGGATGCATGCTGAGAGCTGAGTATGTCAATTTTTGTGAACAGAGTTGGGCACTCTCAATGAGTGACACCTTCCTAAACTTAAGGAGAAAAGGATACCCTGGGGAAGATGCACTATATTACTAACTCGTTCTTAAACTCTATGTATTTACTAAAGATCACTGTTGGAGAGGATACTAGGCAAGACATACCTTTTGAGCAGATTGAGAATGTCCTATAAATCTGTATGCTGAGCAGGAACCTGCCTACATCCAGTCAAATGTACAGAGGACTGGGTCCCAACCCAACCATGAAGGTCTGAGAGGCACATCAGTACTGCATAGGAGGCACAGTCTCACTTAATGCAGGGCTCAAAACGATTTTGTAGTGGTACAAAGTTGCCAGAGTTAATGCATTTATTCAGAAAGCAGGAGACTTCCATTCCTCAGCTCCTCCAGACAACAAGCTGCAAAAATGTGTCCTGCTCCTCCTGTTGAAGTGAAGCACTTTCTTTGGTTTGTCTGGGCTCCCTTGAGGAAGGCACTGAAATGAGGTTTTCCACTTCCTACAGGAATGTTCTTAACTGCTAAGCAATTATAATGTAAGTAATATACATTATTTCATCAAAAAAAAAAAAAAACTCAAAAACCTCCTCCAAAGAGCTTAAGGGCAGGACAGAAAGTGTTGCAAGATATACACCACCAAGAAGGAGAACATTTCTAAGGCAGCAATCAAGAGAATTAGAATGGATGCTTGGCTAACTATACCATTTGGCTGGCTGGAGGAAAACCGCATATAAGTACTTTCCTCCCTACCACCAGTTCACTTAGTGTAAGCGCTAGGAAAACGCTTCCACTTACAATGACATTGTCCGCCACTGTTCTGTCAAGTACAGCTTGAATTCAGGATTTCAGCTCAAAAAAAGGCACTCGATATGGACCATGGAATGTGTTGTGCTGATCAAAATGAAATAATTGTATTCAAAGAAAGTTATATCAAAATCAAATATAAAATTCAAGGCGTTTGGTCACTAATAGCAACTTAGTGCTCTTATCTTGCTACTTTTCTAACAAAACTTCTGAAGAAATCAAATAAGCCTGTATGAATTCTTCCCCCTGCCCCCACAAAAGCAATACTAGGGTGCTCTCGTCACTCTGCTTCCTGACRCACAGTTTTGAAAGTTTATTAACTCCCTTTTGTGGCAAAACTACAGGAAAGTGAGCAGCCTTTGAAAAGCACTACATGGGAGGATAGAAAAGAAAGAGAATAACAGTCTCATGTTTTCAAACTAATGATGTGGGAGTTAGAGTTGAACATTAAGACTTTCTCAGGAATCCCTAAAGAACTGTAAAACATTATTTTAGGACTAAACTTAATCCATATTGGAGCCATAAGATTGCTTTTGAATTGTAGGGTAGGGTAATACTTGTGGATTGGATAACTTTCTTAACTCAGAATAATACACTTTTGCTCTCTCTGGGAGGTAAATGTTGTTGATAAATACATAGCAAAGTAAGTGCCAGAGAGGTTAAGGAGTTCTTCCCAGATTAAATAAATAACAGTTTGGGTTGGTAGAAGGCAATAAATAAAATTACTTCAGCAGCTCATGTTCTCTCTCTCTCTACTCTCACCTTTTAATTTTAGTAGTATGATTAATATCTTGTATTCCATTTGCATGAGTGGTGCTTAGAAAGGGCCTTCTGAGGACTGTTTTGCTTTCCAGTGCTCTGTGTGTAGAGAATTCATATCTGAAAGAGAATATAGGACAAGAGGAAGTCTATAATATCTTCTGGCTTTGTGCCTAAAACTTTAATTAAAGTATTGCAAGGCCACCTGTATGAACTTTTACTCAGACTCAATTATAGCTAGAAACATTTGAAATGTGTCTGAATTAGTTCATGCTCTTGCTTGGCTTTGATATTCCTTCTTTTTCATGTAGACTCTTGGTCTACCTCTGCCACCATTGAACAACGTAACTCTCATCAGGTCAGAACTTAACAATACCTATTAAGTGTAGTTCATTATGCCTAAGATTCTCGTCTTAGGGAGAAAAATTGTCAGAAGAAGTGCAGCATTATTTGTTGTTAGGTTTTTTTGCATCTATAAATAGACATATGTGGCACAATGTATTAAAGTAAACAATGGAAGAATATCTATAGTTTAAGTTGGTTTGGATAATGGCAAGGTCTGTGCTGGTCCTCACGCCACTCTCGTCTGAGAAAGTGGTCCCTTCTGTACACTTATATGCTCTTGTCATAAATTACAGAATAAATTCTTTAACTGAAGAATTAGTGGTTAATTATAGGAATCATAAAGGTAAACTACTAATTTATCCCTTCATATGCTATTTGATGCTATTCAGTGAAGCTAATGGAATAAAAGACTGCTATTCTATATTTACAATATACCTAACACTTAGCTTTATAAAACAATAAAATACTTTAAAGACAGCCACATGTCACTACCAACACCAAGAATTTGAACTATGTAGGCAAAGTGGCTTTGGAAGATATTGCTGAAGTTGGAAGAAAGTGCAGAAAACCCAGAGACAGCTGTAGAACCATAAATAAATGACTGTAGGTAAGCTTTTGAGTGATCTGGCTAGTTATGCTAAATAATAAAATTAGGTTTCTTTTAGTTTTTTTAACTACATAGCCATGAATTCCATATGTATTTTGTTTGTGGCTGATGGAGTGGGAAAGAAGAATGGAAACAGATATTTGTCAAATTACCATAAAAACTGTGCTTAAACTACTGCATGACAGGAGATAAGTTTTTGGTAGCAGTGATTAANCTTTCTCAAAGACTTTCTCATTATGAAACAAAGCTGATAAATGAAGATAATAGAAAAAAATCTAGAAAATACTTATTTGGAAAAATGTCAGGTCTTTGAAATCAATGTATTTCCTCATCATAACTGGATTTCATAGAATTTCCACCCAAACGCAATGAGGAGTCTAATCACCTTTGTGAGTCAAGGACTTCTGTATTCGTTGTTCTGTGGCAAAGGATGCTCATGACTTGCAGAAATCTTCTCTGATACAAGCTTAGTATTATTTGCTGAGTTCATAAAATTGAAGTCTAATGTACATTGAGGTTGTCTTCTCTTAGCTCTTAATATCGTCATGAGTGTTACCAAAAATCTTTCATTTTATATCGCGGATGTATTGTGCTAAGTTGTATTTCATCTTACTTCTGCAAATGTGTTCAAATTCTTCTTGATTTAACTTATACTTCTTACTTCTCTTGCTGATTTCAGAAAATTCCCTACTAGCCATCATGCTAATGAAATTAATGTTTTAACAATACAGCATTATTTATTTACTTATTTTAAAGAAGAAACTTTTCTGTATTTTTGGAGGAAGAACTACTGTCAACAGGAAATATGTTCAGTCTTTTAATGGGAGACATCTGAAATAGTGATTCAATTAATTCTTTAGAAGATTATTGCCATTCAAATGAACAAAACTCTACTAATTGCTTCTAGAATAATGTCTTGTAACAGTACTTAAATCACACCAAAAATAAATCATATGCAATTAATTAAAGATTACTCCATTTGTCACTGTAACATGGAGTTTTAGTTATGCTTTAGAATCACATTTTCCAAACAAATTCCAAGCT
Organism: Rhea americana; assembly: GCF_003343005.1. Taxonomy (NCBI): domain Eukaryota; kingdom Metazoa; phylum Chordata; class Aves; order Rheiformes; family Rheidae; genus Rhea; species Rhea americana. The sequence goes on along the minus strand of NW_028186757.1, from coordinate 2,498,203 downwards.
CTCAAAATTGTTAAAGTATTTGAAGTAATTCTATGCCTATGTATTGCTAAATTATGACTAAAAAGAGAGGTGCTATTTGACATTGGTCTAAAAGTATTAACTCATTTTATTATGACACCAAACAAGCATGACATAACTTTTAGTCACAAACAGCTTGAAATAAAGTGAGAGGCATCCTTAACTTATTGTGTATCTTTTCCGTTGCATTTAGAGTTAATGCTCTGACTTGACACAGTTAATTCCAATAAAGAAACAAGAATTTCGAAAACTCACAGATGGCTGACATGCTATAAGCTATGTAGTTGTCTTATGTGGGTGGTATTTAAAACATTGCTTCTTTACTCCCTCATATCAAGACTGAACTCAGAAGGTACTTAGTGCTTTATCAATCTTTTACACTTTCTATTTTTAATTTATGTCAGAATTTTCAAAACTCCAAAGATAAGTCTTGTCAAGTAGGAAAGCTTTTAGGTAACACAATTTTTCAAAATGTAAAAATTAATGCTCTTCATTAATGATGGTCCTATTTCTCTCCAGAGGAATGCTTCACACAGGAAGTACATAAGAAAAGGAGCAAGTCCAACAAGAAAAAGACGCATGCAAGTGTGACTGAAGTGATTTAGAATAAGAAATACCACTCAGACTCTCTGTTAGAAATACTTCTGAGAAAGGTTGCTGTGGAAGCTGGCCACCTGAAGACAGTGAGATAAAGGATATGAGAAAGGAAGGACCTAGTCATCCATCAGAGGGAATCCAGATGTGACAATTAGAGTTAATGAACCACAACCCATGAAGCAGCTTCAGCACCTTTTTACAACCCCACTTCATGGCCTTAATAAAACTATCAGAGCTTTTTTCGCATAGCACATCTATTCTAAAAGGAGAAGCTCTAAATTCAGAAGTTACAGTTGGTTTCTTCCCTCCTTTTCAATCCTGTATAAAGTACATTTAATAGCTATGTATTTACTTTTCTATCTGTTAAGTCAACAGAACACAGAGACAAACTTTCTATGAATAGACTGTAAAACATTGCTATAGTTTCTTAATTTACATGAACACTAATACACTACTGAAGCTGACTGAAAAGTAATAGGCAAACACTTTTTTAAACTCTCTAGTATATTGACAGCTACGTTCAAGTACTGTTTTAGATCTCAAAAAACTAGAACATTTATTTGAAAACAAAAGGTTGATTTGCTGCTTTTGAAAGGTGCCTAACTCAGCCTTGATATTGAAGTYCTCCATTTCCTCAAAGACCAGATACAGCTAATGGAGCAGTGCCTCTTTCTCCCCAGAGTTTGGAAGATCTGCTGAACTTTCCAGCTTCAGGTTGGAACTCATTTTACTTGACTCTTGAATGAAGTATTTTTTCAGTTTTTGATCCTACCCATTTCCTCTAGCTCTCAAATGCTAGTAGTACACCAGCAATAACCTTGCTGCTTCTGTCCACGAGTAAAAAGCAAGGGGAAAGACAAAGCAGTCCACAGACTAATTCTTAGAAGGCTCAGAAACACTGTCCCACTACCAGCTGTGTCATGATTCCCTCTTCTCACTGAATTAAAAAGTGATTGGCTATATCCTGCCTCTGGGCGAGGCAAAGGCATCTCAGCAATTGGCACCCCTTTAATTCTGAACTGAAGGGAAAGCTTCATTCAGAAGAGTCTGTTCCTGCATGGGCAATTGGTGTTGCCCATGACTCTGGTACATGCAGGACCTCATCAGGAGTCAGAAGCCATTGGTCCTTAAGGGAAGTGGCTCATAGGTCTGTGTTCTCACGAGGAATGTATGTTTACACATACATTCTACTTTTCTTTCCTACTTTTAGTACTGTTTATTCTTTACTAAAACTGAATCTTGCTCATGTTGCAATATCAGAAATTGCTATTACTGTCATTGAATTTCTTTCTTATGGTGAAATCACTTTTAATTAAAAAAGGATATTGCTGTCTTCTACATTTTGAGTATGAGCAAACCTATGTTGATAAATTAAATGCAACCCAGGTCTCTTAAGGAGTTTTTTTTTTTTTTTTTTTTTTTTTTTTTTAAGATTTATTTTTTTTTTTTCTCTAAAGGAAAAGAGATGATCAAAGAGAAGAAAGGGAAGGAAAAAGTATAGTATGAACAAAATGCCTTATAAGAAGTTTATTTTTTTGACCGTGCTGTAGATGAATGCTAAAGGAATATTATAACATCTTGCTTCATCTTAATTAACAGATTAAATAGTAAATACTTCATTTTATTGTAGCACATTTCCTCAATGCAAAAAAGTCTCAGACTATTTAAAATGTCTTGGCAACAAAAATGCCCTGTACACACAGTATTGCAAAGGCAACTCCAGTTTTATCATTCAATGTTAGCAGTATTATAAACACAGTTAAACAAATGAAATAAAATAGAACGGAGAATTAATTTAAAAATTACCAAAATGTAGAGCATTTGCTGGAAATATCTTCCGCCTTGCTTAAACATCAAATTATTTTAAAATATGTATTCAGAAAAATGTTATAATGTATAAAATAGTGAATAAACAATCCAACAGACTAGGTAAGTGACATTTTAAAAATCCATTACTTTAATAATTTCCTTCAATCCAGTGATACTTCAGTAAAGAAAGAACATATAACACAAGAAATAATTGCTTTTATCTTCAAGTGTCATATCAAAATATGTAGTGGAAGTTCTCCCTGTAAACAGAGTTTTTTAAGGAAAAAACACTATAGGATATTTGTGCTTTTATGTGTCGTTTACAAGCTGTTCTGTAACAAATAAAACTGATGACGTTCCAGATTCTAGCACTTTTTAGTTAAAAATGACTATAAACAGTCTTTGTCTTTAATTAATTTATTTATTTAAATTATTGTTTTGGTGATAATTAATCTACAAAGCACTTATTTTGATTAAAAAGGAACCAGTGTTACTCAGACAGTCTCATCTGAAAAGAACTAATATTTCTAGAAACGCATATCCGGGAAAAAAATATTCAGCACTGACACACAGATAAAAGAACATTTAGCAACTCWGAACAGAGTCTTAGAAGATCCAAATCAAACATACACTTTCAATTCTTTTACTTATAGTCCGAGTTTTGCATGATTCTAAACTGAGTTAAAGTCAATTTTCCAATCATCTAAGTAATATAAAATACAGGGGACCAACCTCCCATCCCCAGAAGCGCATTAAAAAAGATCATGCCTACTAATTAAAATACAGAATTAAGGAAAAATCCATACACACATTCTTAAAATATGAGAGAACCATATTTTAATTTAAGGCTGATGTCCTATTTTTTATGTTAAGTGAGATATTATGAAGATTTATGATCTGATTTTCAAAGGGAAGAGCACAGACTGGATATCAGGTAACAGTGGTATAGATGGTAAACTATTGTCCCATAAGGTAAAAGAGATAAAAGCATGAACATATACCCTGCTTTTCTTCCGCCTGAAGTTGCTGCTACAACAGAAGCTACTACGAAGTAGAGATGAAACTCAACAGCTTCTTGAATGCTCCCTTAACACGAAACTAGCTATAAATACAGCAGAGAGAAAGTTCTCTCCACATGCTTGCTCACCTGTAGGGATCCTCTGAGATGATCATTACACACTTTGGATCTTTTTTAGTTAAGAATTTAATTGCAAACATTTTAAAATCAAACTGTGAAGAAGCAATTTTTAAATAAGAACATCCACAGAAGAACTGTACTACTTTAAAAATGTTTCAAAGTAAATCAGCTTAACTTTCTTGTACAGACAAAGACTGAGTGTTTCACAGAAATGTTGGCAGATACAACTGCAGAGAGGGAAAAATTGCTTCTCATATTATTACCCAATTACTACAAATACTCATTTTAATGATTTGTAGTTATAAAAGACACTGGAACATTAAAGATATCAATCAACACCTAATTGCTCATCTAACCTCATCTAACCATTAAGAGACAACAAGCAACCACGAATGCACAGTAAAGAGGAAAATATTTTTTTCAATTACATGCAGTTACACTTTACCAGATTAAAATTTTGTGCTCTCTTCCATTATTACTCAGAGTTATTGTTCTACTTAGGCTTTATTAAGCTCTGTAACAGGACAACATTGTCAGCTTTCACCCTGAACAGTTCTAAATCTTCCTACATGTAATTTCTGCTTTTCTTGCGTGTTCTTTTTCTCCTGCTAGTCACAATATAGTTACTTCTATTACATATGGTAAAGTTTTCCAGCTGTAGAGAAGCCAAGCGAAGACCCTAGCATTACACAGATTTTTTTTTTTTTTAATGAAAATCCCATCCTACTGAAATCAGGAAAACTTCTATAGTTGAATTTGGTTAGAGGACAACTTAGACTTAATAGTCCGTTCCTTCTCATGGCACAAGTTTGGGAAGAGGAACTGTCATTTTGGAAGTGACTGATTGAGTCTGCCACATCCCGCAGGGCTGCACATCCCCCAGGAGTTAAGTCCTTTTCTTTATTAGAAATTCCCAGAGGAGTGACTCCAAAGAGGAAGTAATCCTTCCATTACCAACACTGTACAGGTAAAGTAATTATTTTCTTATTGTAAGAGTTAGTGGCTGTTGTGCCTTAGTTCTACCTATGAAGTGTACTATTTCTGCACTAACTGATATGATTTATTAGCAGTAAGAATCAGGAAAGAAGACTATCATTAGTTGAGAAAGTTAGTTTTAAAAAATGATGGAAAGAACCTCAGTAAAACTGTGGATCTAAGCCATGAACTTTAATGAAGTAATAAAAAATAACCTGCAAAACAAACGTGTATGAAAAATTATTTTACATAAAATTGCATGAAGAATGAATCCTACCAGATCACCATTATAGCAGCACAGATTTTGCAAACAATAGGCTAAAGGTTGAAATCTATGTGAGATTATCTATTCTTACAGTTGAATATATGTTTTGCCATAACAGGGAGAAGTTAACAATCTTTCAAAAATTCTTGCCACTACAGGCTTCATCTTTTATTTTGAAAGAAAGAGTTTTATATTATCATATTATCATATTATATTATCATTATCATATTTAAGGTTTGATTCCCTGTACTAAGTCATTCAGTAATATCCCTCTGACTTTCAATAGCAGTATGTAAATTTATGCTAGCGCATGATTCAACCATCAGCTTCTAAACAAACTCAATACCAAGAATTTATTCTTCTAAATATTATATCACACACACACACACATATATATATATATCAAATTGTTTTGCTTTAGGAGAGCAGCTGTTATCCATCATTTTCAGAGAAGCTATAACATAAAGAATAACTACTTCACAACATTGATATTATTTCTACTTTCTTTTCTAATACGTGTATTTTCAGCTTCATGATTACTAACATTCACAGTTGAAGATCTTTATTTTCCAAAAGTGTGAGGAATGAGTGAAGGATGAGAGAGGACAGAAGACATACATAGTGATATATTTCCATGATTCCTAGGGCAGTATTCATAAGAAGGCAGATCAGAGCACTTCCATGCAAACAAGTTCTTGCAATCCTAGCTACAGAATGAGCCAAAGCACGACAGCTGTTCCACACTAGCTTTCCATGTGTGCATTCTTATTCCACTAGAAGAGGAGAGGTTTTTTATTTCTTAAGCCTAACTTCCATAGAAGACTAAAAATGACACTCTTGGTTCAGGATAAGATGTAAAAATAATACCTTTTGCAGACTATTTTCAAGCATCAGCCAATTCTTAGCTCCTCCAAAACAGACTATTAGCAACTGACTTCCATTTCATTTGTAACCAACTTGCCTAGCCTGCAAGCACTAATGTAGCTATGCCAAAAACTGATGTGTTACCGAGTCATACATTCATCTTTATATTTTCTGAACAATTAGCAAACAAGGAACACAAACAGGAAGATCCTGTTTAGAAAACCTTCACTTTGATGGACTGACAAAAGCTACCTCACTACAACCACTGCACCCAAATGACACTTACTATGACTAGCAGAACAGAGCAGCACACGGTATTCATAGGGGATTCCTTTGATCCCAAGAGTATCATTTACCTGTGTTACGGGTCATTTAATTATTTGTCTTCTCAGTCAATATCCTTTGATGTAACAAATTCAGGATGTCAGTGCTCTGCTGTAGGGAGAAGTGATTAATTCCACCAATAGCACCTTCAAAGATGGCATTGCAATACGGCATAGAAGAAAGAAAAAGCCACAAAAAAGAAAAAGGTGTTAGACATAAAAAAAGTATGTCCTTCTGATTCAGTTAGCAAGCAGACTGTATGTTAGTCTGTGTGAGTCTTTCAGTGGGAGGGGGCTAGCTACACAATGCAACCTTTTTCTTTGTTTTATATCTTAAATGCAAATCTTCTATTCAGTAAAATTGGCCCACATAAATTCACGGGACTACGTATTTTCTAAAGAAAGGTGATATTAAAGCCTTAAATACAGGGTTCATCTACTCTTAAAATGAAAGAATTTAGGATGTATTCTCATTGCTTTCCTAATGAAAGAATAATTCTCAAAAACTACAGTGATATTAAAGCCATGTAAAATGTAGTACACACACGCACACACTGGCACTCTGTGCTATTATCTCTAACTTTACAAACTGTAAAATTTGAGTCATAAAAGCAGACCAATCATAAAATAATTATTCTCTATGAATACATAACCTACGAAGCAAAAGCTGAAATATGAAACCAGTATGGAACACGTACATTTTTGAAAGGGAACAATTCATTAGCAGAAGAAATTCCCAAGAAATACCGGATATTTCTCATTTTTGGAATATTGAAATCAAGAATGAAAGTCCGCCATAAACATATATTGTAGTTTCTTCAAAGCATAAATATTTCAAGACTCACCTACTTTTTACAGTGCTATTGTGTGGAATCCTTACTGTATGCACAGTCTTTCATAAGGGCAAATTGGCTTACTAACCAATGCCATAAAACTCACTTCAATATCTGATTTTGTTTGTTTTTCAAATCCCTTAACAGACTATTTCTGAGAAACCTCAAGCAACAGCAGCATTTGATAGAAACATTAACTTCAGTCTGCACCATGATTTTTCCATCTCTGCTACCACAAAAGTAATCCATATTTCAACATATCCATTCCTTGGATTCTGTTTGTCTTCCCATTTCCAGGATTGCCCACACACTAAGCACATAAGCATGCTACTGAGACAAAATTCACCCTTGGTGAGCTTTGCTTATCTGTTCCTGTGATGTCCCTAGACTCCTTGTCATTATTCAGCTTTCTCTGACACTTACCCTTGATGCCCTCTGGACTATAAGAGAATGTGGTCACCTTTATTCTTAATTACCGAGAACCCTACTGACAGCAAAAAAAGGCCAAAGTTCTAACTCACAAGACTTAGGTTACATCTACCAAAGGAAGCAGGACAGTCCACCAGGAGCAGACTTGTAGTGAAAAGCAGTGTGTGCTGAGAAGCCAGCACCCACACTGTATGCGCTTCAGGAAGGCTTATTCAGACTAGTTCTAATAGCTCCTGTGCACTGAATGCCTATTAGCTTGTTGTACCCATCTCAGCTCGTAATTCCAAGACAGTCCGGTTTGCAGTTTCTGATATTGCTGCACGACATATGACATAAAGTAAAGCACAGTAAATGGGAATGATTGGAATACTCACTTTAAAAGTGCACTCTTGATACAATACCTATGTTCACCAAATAGCTGGACAGTGTATGATTTTATGAACATATATAGTGACAGTATAGCTACAAAAAAGTTTGAAATTTAAGTTGTTTAAGCGCTTTCTTAGGTTTAAACCAAAGCACTCAGCTCCTTCTGTAATAGAACTCCAAAATTTGACTCTACTCTGTTCTGCATACTCTGACCCTAGAGAATTCAAATTAGGCCTGGGAGCAGTTGTGCTGACATATTTAAAGTCTGTTTGAATATTCCTTTTGGGCTACTACTGTGGATTCAAAGTTTAAGATTATTCTCTGAGGTGTATTTCCCAACTTTTTAATTTATCTGTTATGTTCTGCATAGGAGTTCTTTCATAAGAAGTCATTTATCAGAAACAAATGGATGATCTCTTCAGCTGGATATATATCACCCAAAGGCTTTGAACTTGAAAAAGGAAAAATAATGTGAAAACTGAGTATGTTTTTCTTGGTGGTACGGTATGTTTGTAAAAATTTGTTTTTATTTCTACCCATGTTTGCTCTTTTTTTTTTTTAACAGGGTGATGCTTGTCAGTGAAGGTCATATTCTTTTAATAGAGCAGAAAAAAATAATATAGAAAGTTTCAGACTGTACTTCAAAGAAATAATATTTTATCTTTGTTTTATGAGCCTGTACCATTTAACTATCCATTACTTCGCAGACTGCATATGAAGTGTTAGCTATTTACATTTGGATACAAGCCTGAAGTAATAGCTGAAAATACAATTGATGAAAATACAGTGCTTCAGCTTTTGGCTTTATGTCTCAGTATATTTTTTCCCTCAAGCAAAAGATTATTTGGAGTGAAATATTATGACTTGAGACAACTATCATACTCCAGAAGAGTAGCAGAACTATACTGCTCTGTTAGTGAAAAGGTGACTGAGGCTTTGCTCCTACAGAGGACTACACTGCAACAGATTTTCATCTTTTCTGTTTTCTTCAGATATCCTCAGGAAATAGGAAAATAATGGACATGTAGCACACTGCTCATATCTGGTCTCTGTCAGCTCTTCATATCAGCACCTGTCAAAGCTCAATCTGCAAGCTGATTTAACATGTAGTCATGTTAGAATGGTGCTTTCGTATGAAACTCTCTTATCTACCTGCTCTGGTCTTGATAGATGGAAGAGATCCGTTGGAAGGAGTTATTTGCAGACTTACCCTCCCTCTTTTTCATTTTGTTTTTATTTTAAAGGGAATCTGAGTGATGTTATTTACAGCTCAGTTAAGGAATATTAGCAGAATAGAGTAACAATAATACAGATATAAATTTTATGATGTGACTGCTTCATGTCTGAAGAGGTACATACTAAAGACCCTTAGCGTTTTGGTATCTGATTTAAAATTATGCCAAGGAATGTGAAGCTAAGAAAAACATATTTACAAAACTTTTAAGGGGCTATAATACAAGCTAATGTTTTGGGGTTCCCAATAATTCTTTTTTAAAATACTTTTATATATATATATATATATATTATTTTTCTTTATACTTATCAATTGATCTTAATAAAGTAGGTGTTAGGTGAAACAGGACGGACTACTTCCCTCCCATCCCTACCCTTCAAAGTTTAGGCACCACAGCTATAACATATAGAAAGCCTGGATGCAAACTTTATTAAGTTTTGATAAAGGCTAGGAATGGACTGACATGTAATGAAGCTATTTTGCAAAAGAATTTAAGAGAAACCAGTATGTTGAATTTTCTAGCATGTTATTGTTCTATAATTTTATACAAAGGAGCAGATAGTCAAAATTAGATTTGACTGTCTTCACTGTCTACATTTGACATTTATGCTGCTGAAGATTCCTGAAACTTGCCTGGAAGACTAAAATATGACTAGTAAATACCTGCATTTTGCGTGTACATGTTACAAGCAGCATAAAATGTCTTATCACAGGTTTTGAGCTCTCTGTTTTTCAGAAGCTATTTAACACCCTATTAATCAACAAGAACAGAACTAGCAGACCACACACCATATAGAATGAGCACAGTAGCAAAAAGCCTTGTAAAGCTGCAGTAAAATTGCAGGCTTCTTTTTAAACAATACTAGTTTAGTCACTATCAACCAATAGTTTAATTTAGTTTTTAAAAGACAGCCTAAAATATATAATAAAAATGCAGTTACATGGGGACAAGATAGTAATTCAGTTAGGTGCCCACTTGTTTTGTGGTAGCTGGAAAGAGCAAGAAATACGAGACAAGCTACTATGAAACAGTGCAAGCTAACTATTTTTGCTGACTTTTCTGCTTTTTTATTAGAGACTAGGATCAAATAAGAAAAGCAGTTTTCATATCCAACATTCTTTGCTTGATATTGTTAAGACTACTGCTGACAAAAAAGATTTCAAATGAATGCACATTTTAATATCAACAATCAACATGATCTTCTCAAATAAACTTGATTAATTTTTAAAATCTAGGCTAGTAAATACTCTGATTGGAACATCCATTTCATTCAATACGTAATCACTACACCTTTCTGGAGAATGACTCTGTGAGCTCATTGCCCTTATAAGGTTTCTGCAAACTTTTTATATTATTAGGCATTACTTTTAGCCATTAGTTCTACAACCATAAAGATCTAGATAATAAAGATATTATTATTTTACAAAAAAATGTGACTTCCTTCTGCATAAAGGAAGCAATCAACAAGGATGCATTTTATTTAATATTTAGTGAAATTTTCACAATTCTGGAGCTTTCAGTTTCTTTTACTCCAGTATACACCAAACACAATGTATTTACTTTAAGTTACCAAAACATTTGTTTTCTCAGGAGAATTTTCTCATCCTCTAATTATTACTCCATTTTTGCAAATGTATTTTATTAGGCAGAATCCTTCAGTAAATTGGAGTGATTTTCTTGTCATTCTTTTAATTATTGTAAGCAAGTTTTACTGTTTTGAGGTTGTTAGTTTTTGGCATAAACATGGTGTTTTAAATAAAGCTTTCTTTCCAGCAAATACTCTCATCTTTTAACCACGCCAGAGCATCTAGTATCACTTACAATTACCCAATATTGCTTGTTTCAGAATACAGCTATTCATATTATAACGTACTAAACCAATTACACAGGCAAGTCTGTGCAGAAATTCCTCCTGAACCTGAAGTCTTCAATCAGGTAATTCTGTAGTCATAATTTTCATTGTTAATCACCTCAAACCTGGTCATAACATCTATAAGCATCTATGAATCACTAACCTTCTGCAGCAGTAAATTCCATAGGATGCCTATGTCAGGCAGTCAGGAAACAGTTAGGAAAGTATTTTCCTATTTTAACTGCATCTTTAGTTTCCTTTTTTATCCCTGCCTCAGAGAAACATTCACATCCTTTTGCTTCCTCAGCAATATATAGGTTTACATCAACTGTATAGCTTAAATGATAGTATGAACCACTGGGATAACTGCCTCTCCCTTTTAAAATCCAAATAGATAGTGAAAGATAATGTAACATAAAGTATTTTTGTATAAGAAAAAAGTCCCAAGTTAAAATCCTGTTGCTGTAGAGTACTTATATCCTCAAATACTGTATTTACTAAGATGTTCTGACCTGCTATACAGTTCTTCTATTTATTTAGTTTATGGATTTCAACAAAACTTGATAACATTTAAGTAACCAAATGCATTCTGCTTGTTTCTGAATTTGAGTGCTTTCTGGTGCCAGGGTTTAAAAGCAAAATGTCAAGGAATGATCTAACTTCAAAAACATCAAAACTTAGCTCTTCCTGCACGTTCTTTAAGCTCCTCTCCTTCTTGACAGTTACAACACTGATCATGATTGCTGGTAACAAATGAGCTTAAAGAATGAATATTGAATGAAAAATAAAGAACAAATATCTGCATAAGCAAATACCAGAACTGGCGTAAGCTTTGAGATATGTTTCTACATTTCGTTTAAACATCCTGAAGCTGAGCTCCTAGAGAAAGCATAAGGTACTGTCACTGTAGCTGCTGTGGCCATGCCACATTTTAACAAGTGCATGACTACCAAAAATAGAGTCTAGAAAGAGGATGAGAGCTAGAGATGCAAAATGAGGTGAAAAGAGGGGAAGTGGAAAACTGAAAGAGAAATATAAAAAGAATTACGGATAGGATTGGGAAAGGAAGGGAAAGGGTGCAAAATTTGGAAGATAATGAGAAAGTAGGACATCAATCAAGAAGTAGAATTTGAACTCAGAATGATTTTTACTGAACTATATCCTTAATCAGTATTTAATAATGATCTTGTACTAAAGAAAGTACTATTGCGGTGGAGTTCTTTTAATTGTTTAGAACAAAAACCAACTCTCTTCACTGCTTCATTTAAATGACTCTTACAGTTTAAGACATCCTTTTCTTTCTAACTTCTCTTATTCTTGCTCTCTAGGTTCTTATATTTTTAAAGAAAGTCTTCAGTAAAAGCTTTTGTACTGCCATCCTTAGCTAAATAGTTGCTCATAAACACATTGAACAGGAAAATATTATGCCCCTACGGTTTGCTTTCATCAGTTTCAGCCAGGCAACACTTTCTTGACTGTAGGACCATTTGGCACCATGAGTATTGAAGAAAGCACAAATAGCTCCCCTTTTTGTCATGTGAACAAAAAGAAAAGCTCAGCATGTCCAAGAACTCAAGCTTACAAAAAAAAAAAAAAAAAAGAAAAAGAAAAAAATTTTAGCAAAAAAAATGAAAATAGAAAAATAAACTGAGAAAGAAAAAGATATGATAGCTCCCTTGATCAAAAAGCAACTAATACAGACATTCTGGATGCTCAAGAGAAGTCCCAACCCAGTGTGGACAGCAGGGTTTATTTCCATTCATTTATAACACAGTAAGCTCAGTGCTTGAAGGAACTAAACATCCTTTCATTCTTTAGCATCCATCAAAATCTCTGCTCTTCTATTTCCACCCACCCCCCACCACCATAACATCAGGCTTTTGCTTTGGGCTTACGTAATCTTGCGATAAAAACTTACTCTATTTAGGTTCCTATCTCACTRTTTTTCTTCCTAGAACCAGATTCCCTTTCTTCATAGCATTACTAACTAGGAGAGCTACTACCAGAAAGGTACATGGGACTTTAACAGGTCTTCCCCTAGAGCCTGCACCGGGTATTTGACAAATCTGTACAATACCTCCTTAACTTTGCCATTAAAGGCAATTGGGAACATTCAAAAAACTTGCAAAAGCAGCCCGATCAGCACTTGCAGAATTAGACTGAAAGTTCTCATATAGCAAAGCAGTTAAGCAAGTGCTTAAACTGATCTCTGTTCAGCAACAGCACCATGAAATCAGGTTTAACAGCCTTTCTGAGTAATGGTCGTCCACTGAACTGAGGCCTGACGACCATGACAACCCACTTATGTTGGACAGTTCCTTAGTGAATGATAATATCACATCTCTTAATATCGCACCTCTACAATTGAAGCTGTGGTGCTATCCAGTAGCCTTAGATTTTGAGTGATTAAATTCCTTAGATTAAACTGTTTTCCCAATTTTTGACCCTTTTGGAAGATGACCATAGAAACGGTCCCTGTCTTTCATTTGCTACTGTTCTTTAGTCCAAACTAGTGGCCTATGCCAAACATAATAAAATCCTAAACTTCAGTGGGTTGCATAACAGAGAGAAAACAATTGTGTTAAAAAGTTGTAGTAAAATGACAGTTCCCAGAAACCGATGCCATGTAGATTGGTCACAGTGACAAAAACAAAAACTTCAATGCTTGAGCAATTCAACACTCATGGTATGTTAAGAGAGCTTTGAAAATGTGTAAATTCTACTTTTAGTCAAGTTCCGACTTGCAGTGGTTAAGGACATGTTGCTTCAAAGAACTTCCAATTCCAACTGCTAAATTCAAAAAGGCACTGATTTGTGAACCTAATTACATCTTAAAAGCTACTTTTAAGACATCAAATCAAATTTCAGTATGTTGAACTGGAACTTTAAATTTTAGCAGATCAAGGTTTTCAGGGCAAAGATACTGTTTTCCTACATATTCATAAAGCACTAATTATATCCCTACCATATGTGAATTATTAAGAAAAGATTAAAGAAAAATCTAAAATGTCTCAGAATTTCAGCACCCCATAAAATAAAAGAAAATCAGAAACATTTTTATAGTAACATTTTACTTCAACTGTCTCCAGTGACCTGAGTAATGACAATGTAATAGCTCATAATGGAACCATGATTCTATAAAATTCCCTTCAGATTTGACAATATTTTCTCAAATCATCCTTTCTTAATAGGCAGACATTGATCTTCTAGCTCCTGAAAATGAGGCGCTTCTATAAATTACAGTTTTAATCTAATCTTAAGTCTGACTTCCCTCACCAACAACTTCTCAGGGATCACATTAGCTGTCTGCCAAAATCACCAAATGGYCCAAACGGACCTGCCACCAGGTCAGCAATAGACACTGCCTGAGTGTGGAGATGACTCAGTGGGTTCAATGGAAAGTACAAAACAGAATTTTCCCTAGGACTTTGTTTTCTACATCACTCTAGTATGGGCACATTGTCCAAGTTCCCATTTACAGAATCACAGAAGGGCTGAAATTGGAAGGTACCTCTGGAGATCATCTAGTCCACCCTACTTGCTCAAGCAGGGTCACCTGGAGCACATTGCCCAGGATTATGTCCAGACAGCTTTTGTATATCTCCAAAGAAGGAGACTCCACCACCTCTCTGGGTAACCTCTTCCAGTGCTCTGTTACCCTCACAGTAAAGAAGCTTCTTCTCATGTTCAGACAGACCTTGTGTTTCAGTTTGTGCTCCTTGCCTCTCATCCCATCACTGAGCAACACTGAAAAGAATCTGGCTCCATCCTCTCTATATCCTCTTTTCAGTTATTTATATGTGATGATAAGATCTCCCCAATTCCTATTCCTAGCATACAANAAAAAAAAAAAAAAAGCAGAAGGAAAAGAGCCAACAATATACTCACCATCCCATCACAAATAAGTACTCCCAGTAAAATAGCTCTTTCTGTGGACACCAAGTACAGTAAGCACTACAAACCTCAAGGGCTGGGGAGAAGCAGGACTCTGATTCTTATCAGTTTGGACTGACCTTCCAATCTGGCACTAGGCCATATTAGGCCGTAATAAGGCTATAATACTCCAGAGGTTCATATTCTTTATACACAAAAATGTACATCTCTAGACTAGCCTAACCTCTGTAATCCCAACACAGTCCCACCGTCATGAACATGGAAATTGAGCAAAAAGGCTGCACTATTAACAAACTAAAAAAATAAACTAATAGTATCTAACACCACTGGAAACAGCCTTTTGCAGCTTTACAGTATCAGATAAGGCCACAATAAAGATGATTAATAATAATATGGAATGTTGAAGATGGAAAGTTGAAGACATGGGAAAAAATGTTCCTTTCATCTGAGATATGAGGATAGCCAGAGAGAGGCAAGAAAGTTGATGATGATAACATGAGACGAGAGGTGGAAGGCTTGTTTTATTTATTATTTAATAGCATAAATCATTTGGGGATATAATAAATATGCTGTACTGAGGCTTAGGGAGAAGTTACATAGAGCTAGAGGAAGTTAAGCAAGAAAGAGTGAAGGTACACGAGAGCAAAGTTTGAACCAGTCCTGAACAGTTTATTGAAGTGTTTTATATAAAAGATAGTGAACAGAAATAGGAAAATAACTGAAAGAGGACAAGGGTTCAGACAGAGACATGCATTTTCAAGGATTCATGCATGAACAAACCTGCAGAGGGCAAACAGAAGAGAATTCAGCTAAGTGGTAAAAAGAGAATCTGGAAAAGGGTATTTGAATGTCATAAGGGCATATATGATATGCCTCACCTTGTTTACGTATTAGAAACAGGATATTTATACAGACATTTGCATATAGGCCATTTTCTCACTTGCTTGTATAAAGCTAGCTCAAGTGTCTTTATTGACACTCCCCTTGCTAAAGGAAAAACTTAAACATTAAAATTGTAATTTTGACAGCTCTAAAACCTGGAAACTACACTAGATTTCACTGATAGCAGAAACATCTTATGGTTCAGATTGAAAAATTGCAAGATTGATATTTAGAGTTTTTAAGTGGATTTCCATTTTTGATGGTGCATATGTTTGAACAATATTTTTTATAACTGTTCTATTTTGGCAGTTGTGTTAGGCAATGGTAGCTAGCAATTTTTTCAGACAGTCTTTAGGCAGAGATTATATTTTATAGGACTAATGGTATAGCTCAAAAAATTAGTCAAGGTTTGGGCAAACAAACTCTTCTTCAGAAACAGATGCCAACGATTTCAAAGCTAAATGCCAGCCGAGAAGTATTACTCAGAGTGTAGATATGTATCAGTTAGTGCATATCTAAATTAAAATGCCTTTAAAATACAGGAGTGTCTTCAAAATAAAGGAGTTTGTCCTGTGCCAAATATTATTCTCCTGAACAAAATGTGGGCATTTTATGGAAACCGGAACAGTTTACATGCAGGCAGTATAGATGCAGGGTAAGTTTTGGATGGTAAAAGACGTCAGTAGTATAGGCATAGGCTGTTCAATACCAGGTTGTTTCAGTGCCAAAGAATAATCCCTGGAACATACAGTCTATATACATGTAGCCACTGTTAGACAATTTCTGCTAATCTTTCTTACTATTGTAGTTTCATAGTTGGAGATGGAGCTAGGTGGTATTTACTAAGAAGCATTCTCAAAAGAAAAGTTTTATCTAGTTACGTGCCAAGATTTCGGATGAAGCTATCTATTCTATAGTATAAGAGATATGAGGCTGGAAAACAACCATACAGATGAGAGGGGATATTGGGTCACATCACATAGGTGAGAGGCTCTGAATATCATGGGTTTTGCTTAAGAAACAACTAGTAGAGATTGGAATTTATCAACAGGAACTCAACAGAAAAGCTGGCTATTTGTTCCTTCTCGTAACATGAAAGTTTAGGAGCTGTCAGATGTGGAGGTGACTTGACAAAAACTTTACTTATGCCAGATAGAAGTTCAAGATATTGGGAAGATATCTTATTGGAAGAGTATGCACCTTCCAAGATAAAAGTAAAGCATTCCTAAGATGTGAAAACCTATTATACAAATATGATTATTTAAGACTGTCTCTGAGGCACACACAGCCTCTCCGGCAATTTTTGTAAACCTTTAAAATACCTTTGTGAACAAGTATCTTGTTCTCCTTGTATCTCCTGTTTGCTTTGAGTACCAACTTCTATATGTTGAGTATACATGTTGCGTACCAACACATGTAGAAAGTTTCAATTTCACACAATGACTTCTTGTCATTGTGCTCCAATACAGGTAGAAATCACATAGTATATTATACAAACACTGAAAACAGCAGGGATGATAATCTTTGGCAATTTGATATCCAACATTTTGAAACGCATATACATTTTGAAATGCATATACAAACACAGCAATCTCCCTTCACTCAGCAACATTGTAAATATATGAAGCTAGTAGCTAAATTCAACTGTGCAGCTGTGCAAGCTCCTCCTAATAGTGTTATATAAAAATAGATGATTTATCGGCAATAGTTCTTGCAATGATAACTCTTTTATTCACAGGAGCAAATGGGGCATTCTCTCTATAAATTTAAAATCTGACAGCTACACACGTTCTACCTGTCAGCTAAGAGACACTCCTAGCTGCATTCTGTACAACATAAGAGAGAGAAAGTATGTACAATATAATAATTATTTTTTTTTCTATATGAACATTTTGATCTGGGGTAGTCTGCATTTGACAGCCTCCTTTTTAAATTTGTCTATTCTGACAAATACAGTTATCACAAAAAGAAAAGAAGAATAAATATTGTTTCATTTAACTGTTTCACTACTGCTATGGAACATAGTTTTTTAAAATTGTTCTTGAAGTCTATTTTTCAGACCGCCTTTTAGGGAATGCTGTGGAATTCCTCAACAAATGCAATCAGAGGAGATGATAATGGGAGCCTGGCCTGAATCCTCCTCTTGCTTAGACTACAAACATAATTCCGTTGTCCTTGACTGTAGTAGACTACYCTTTGTATATCTCCTCTGTTCTCCATAAATACTTCCTGTTCAAATGTTGCATGCCCTGTATTTGTTCTTCCAGCTAGCCTACAGCACTAATGAATTACAAACTTACTTTTATTCCAGAAAGCAATATATATTTGAACCCACTGACTTTAATCAGCTCAGCCAAGAGCTGAACATTTTTTATCTCCTTAAAATATTCCAATCATTGGGTATAATGAATTTCAGATTACTGACATGAGAACTGCTTTTCTTTCTCAGGCCACTGAGAAGCATTCCTCTCACACACAAAAAGCAGTTTGAAACCACYCGATTAGAGAAATTCAGATTTGGTATCTGTTACTTTGATTACAAGCTTCCATCCCACTTCTATAATTACCAACAGACTTGAGTGTCCATATATTATTCTGTGTCCTCCAATATGCATGAGTTGTGTGAAGTGCTGCAAAGAGCAGCAAATCTGAGTTTGTATAGCCAAGGATCTGTAACTCCGTTACACGGAAATCAAAGCCTAATCAAAAGCAAAATTGGAAGCTACGTAAATTACTAACTCATTAGTGTTAAGTTGTTATAAGACAACATTAAATCAATCATTATTATTGTACAAAGGAATGATGCCAATTTACAACAGAATCTAAATAAATTCATTAAGTCAGCACAAGTCCTGTGTATAAACGAGGATCACAGCAAATTAACACATTCTCCAGTTGTGTGAGAGGATTTAAAGCAAACAGAAACAGTATTGGAGCAAATAATTTTTAAAACCAATTCACAAAAAGAAATCTAAGGTTTCTTTTTCAATAAATCTTTCAACCATCAATATTTCTAAAAAGCTCAGATCTTCTCAGAAGAGATATAATTGCCTAAAGTCTATAACATAATTCAAAAATAAATACAAAGGCCCCTCCAAGTTTATTCTGTAGAACATTATTGGGCTTTATTTGTAAGTTACCCTACTGAGTTTTTATTCCCTATTTGTATTTTCTAAAACATTGTGTTATCTTCAATACAGGATAATACAAGTGGCCGCTTGTATTGACTTTGACAGTGAAGATACTTGGTATACATGTGATAAATCCGTTAACTCTAAGCCATGCTACTTTACCTAAGGGTGGACTAGAGGTCAGAAGGAGAAAATATCATTGTTTCTCAGCATTAACAAATGCATTCTAGAAGGGCCACTCTTAGTTCGTAAAACACATAGTCCTGTAAAGTCAAGATTTATCAGGCTGCATGAATTACACATACACGCCATTGAGACAAAAGCAGCCCCTGTCAGCATTGAGGTGTGCTTTCAATCACTCACTGAAAAAGAAAGGGGCCTGTGGTCTTCAAAAGATCTCTTGTCATCAGCTGGAAACGTCTACACGATAAATTGAAAGCAGATGCAAAGTGATTATACTATTTGAATATATGAGACTTATAAAAGTTCATGGGGCTTATGGTTAGACAAGGAAAACCCCAGGCAAAAAAAAAAAAATCAAAAAGAAAATGAAGCTTTTCCTTTTAAAAAATATACCTACAAAATATAAATAAAAACCTAGTGAGGAGCTCTTGTGTAAGAATTTGAAAATTGTTATAAGTTGGATCTTAGATGCCCAGTCAGTGGGTGAACAACTATGTCACTTTACAGAAGTAAGACTCTTTTCAATCTACAAGTGTAAAATAAAATACACATTTATTGTTAAAAATCAAGATTCTCCAAATGTTTCTGAACACTTCTTCAAGTAAATGAACAATCTTAAAACAATCAATGAATAAAAATTTATACGATCTTTCTCACTTCTAATTTATTTTCTGTCTCTGGTGGTCTTTATATAACGATGAGGGAGCTACAAACAACTWACAAATATGAAAATATAACTACTAAAAACTCTAAGCAAATTACCATGAGGATCTAGCTTCACCATGGTCCTCTAGAACTGCAATACATCGTGGTTGGTACTCAATATGGGATTATATCTACATACAGAAACTGGGAGAAATTAGTGATAAGAAAAGGTAGCTGGAATTTTTCTTTTCAATTATTTTTGTTGGGAAAAAAGTGTTTCTGAATCAACTGAGATTTTCTTAAGAATTTTTTATGCTTCTAGATCTTTACTGAAAGATGAAACTTGATTTTTAACAAAATCTCAAAAAGCTCTACAATTAAGGCAATTCCTTTTCTCTTCACAAAAGAAATGAGGAATAAAACACATTCCTAAAGTCATTCCAGTTCTAAACACTTAACCTCCAATTTTGTATACCTAGCAGTATCACTAGTGTTATTGTAAAGCAGACAGTATTGCTGAACACTGTTCTGACATAATTGAAGGCCAGGTCCCTTCTCAGTAGCAATTATATTTCCTGTAGGTAGGATCCTGACCAAACTGAAAACAAGGCCACTATCTTCATCAGTCTCATGAGCCCAGATTAATCTTTTTTGTGTTCACACAAAATATTCAATGGTGTGTGAGTGCTAAACATAGGCTGGCTCCACCTGCTTCTTTAAGAGCTAATCTCTTTGTGAGATACTAGAAGTGGAAGAAACTTAGGTAAGCTAAATGTAAAGAATGGTTGATAAGACTCCCTTCCAGGGGCAGTAAAACAAAGACAGGATTTCCTGTTGATAACAGAAGAGATAATGAAATACTGACTATTTCAATGAAGATTCAAAAGAATATTTTTCCTTTTCCGTGTTTTGTACCAGCATTTCTTAATGACCTCTACTATTCACTGAAGAAAGACCTCACACAAATGTCCAAATAACTCACATTTTTATTAAGTTTATTCAATATAAAATACGTGTGGTTGATTTTCCAGAGCAGAGTGCAAAGACTTTGAAATCTTCTCCCCTACTTAAAATGAAATATTGAAGATATTTTTTCTATAGATTATCTCACTGAAGAATGTACTTCTCTTATTTTACGCACATCACAATCACAGAATGGTTGAGATTGGAAGGGACTGCTGGAGATCATCTAGTCCAACTCCCCTGCTCAAACAGGGTCACCTAGAGCATGTTAGACAACATCACTTGCAGGTGGGTTTTGAACATCTCCAGAGAAGGAGACTCCACAACCTCTCCGGGCAACCTGCTCCAGTGCTCTGTCGCCCTCACAGTAAAGACTTACACCCAGGTGGGACTTCCTGCATTTCAGTTTGTGCCTGTTGTCTCTTGTCCTGTCGCCTGGCACCACTGAAAAGAGTCAGGTCCCATCCTCTCAACACCCTCCCTTAAGGTATTTATAGATATTGATAAGATCCCCTCTCAGTTTCCTTTTCTCCAGGCTAAACAGGCCAAACGTCTGCCTATCATTTCTGGCCTTCCAGTTAACAGCCACTGCAATGCCATCAATCCAACAATCCAAACTATATCAGAACTACTACATATAATATGAGGTGAATACAAGCTATTCCCTCTGAAATATAGGGCTGAGGTGAGGAATAAACTGGTTTTCCATTAAATCTGACATAATAAGAAATATGCCTATTGGCCTAACATCCTTACATTCACGGTTCTACAGGCATCACATCAACTATAATAATTTCTAGGCAATGATAAAACAAGAATACATTAAATGTATTTATGACCTTTTCATGAGCTGCAGTCAGATAGAAAGCAAAAATGTTTGTAGAAGAAATAAGTTGCCAATCATATAAATAAATGAGTGGAAACATAGCATGCTGGAAAAAGATGTTTACAACAGTCTCTTATGTTGTCATACTGACAATAAATATTTATTTCATGGGACCTTGTCCTATCAAAGTATTCATTCCTGTACATAATTTTAAGCAGATAAGTAGCCCTAGTGAAGCTGCCAGATCTGCTTACTGGCTTAAAGAGATGCACATACTCAAGTGCGCTATTGGATCATAAGCTGCAAGCTGCAAAGGATCCTTAGTAGCCACAACATTCATTGCATCATTCATTCACAACATACATAGGAACTGTAAGCTCTCAGAACCTCTCTATATGCTATGATCTCAATCTGAATTTCTGATCAGTTGCCAAACATTTACTTAACCATTACCATACCATTAGTTAATGCGTAACAAGTGCAACAAACCTTGAGAAAAATATATTTCAGCTAGCTAGCTGGTAAAGTCACTAAATTCAAAGAGTAGTCACATTTTTTATAAATATGATGATGTAAGTCATTTAAGTCTATTTTAGACTGTAATAAATCTCAATCTTATATTTGGATTCTTCTCAAAAATTTGTTTGGACAAATCAAAGAGCAAAAATATCCTTGCAGCATAAATATCACTTTAACAATTCAATTATAACTGATTGATGCTTACAAAATTATTCATTTATTAAGAAATACATGAGTATGTTGCTGTTGAGATTAAAATAAAAGGTCTTCATAAATACACATTAATCCTTTGAAAAAAATGTGACAAAGAATGACAAATTTGTTGGTACTTTCCAAATATGACTGCAATCAATTTCTGCTTGTATTCTAAAGCAGTTTTGCTATTGTTTAGTACTTTAAGTCATGTAACTCTGCTGTTGGTATAGAAGAAAATACGAATTACCACACAAGAATAGCCCACGGGCCATTTATTCTGCTATGTGCCAGTGACGGATGGTAGATAAAACAAAGGGATAGAAGCTGAACCTTGGGATCTTCAAGTTGAATGTACTTACATTAATATGTTACTGGGTAAACCACTATTATAATTTAACTCTTTTGCACTAGCATGGGGTAGACCCCTCCTCAGAAAGTTTCCAGGTGAAAAGTTTTTAGAAGTACACAGCATTGCACATTGGTTAATCAAGATGAAATAAGTACCAGTTCAATGATGGCCTTCAATCAGTTATCCCAGAAAAGGCTAATAACTATGTCACCATGGCAGCACGGGCCTAGGAACAGGCTGTAAACACATCAGAGGAATTGAGCAAATACTCAGGTGTACGGCTATTTTGCTTTTACAGCTATACTGCTATTGTCACCTGAGGTAGCACATTTAAACCTGATACACGTAATCACTGGAGTGATAACATAGTGATGCGAAGAATACCTCCTAAGAATACCTCATTCTATAACTCGAGATTTTGTGATAATTGTGATTTCCAGTTGAAGTGCAGTCCCCAGGCTGCTCAAGCTACAGTCTACAGGCCATTTTCTGTCTGCCAGAACAAGCTGTGGAGTTTGTAACCTGTTCTCAGCTGCTCCCATCTTCAGGGCACAGTACACATCCTACATCTTGTGAAAAGCACACTTCCATCACATGACAAGTGAGAGGCCAAAGGGCTCCTCAGGAAAGATGGCAGAAGCAACTGACGCTGGCACAAAAACAATTCATCCAGCCGGCATCCCCCCCCCTCTTATCCACTCCTGAGAATGAAGACAAGTAGGAAGAAGCTGCAAGAAATGTCTGGACAGTAGTGGCCCACACCTGGCCACCTTCCCTCAGAGCAGCTTGGAAGCTACGAGGCACTTGTGTGGGCTCCTTGGCAGTGCAGCATGTGCAAAGAAAGCCCAGTGCCTGTAAGTCACTCAGACATCCTATAAAGATGCAAACTGTCGGTTCTGAACATCTGCAGTAGGTCCAAGAGTTTCACAGCAAAGTGCCGAGACCTCCCCACACCTTCAACATAACTGAAATCTACTGCAGACAGGGTATGAACCTGTGAGTACAATCCATATGTAAAACATGAGGTAGATGTGCAAACACTCTGGGTTTCTTTCTTTCATTGTATAAGTTACAAAAGAGAAATAAAAATGCTGCAAATATTTGCAGTCACATTGAATCCAACCTCAAAATTCTTGGAAAGGTGATAGAAATGGCATCACTACTGATAGCTACCTCTGCCACTTCACTGCCCACTCACATTCCTTGATGGAAACAAGCCTGGGCTTTCTCCTCCCATTAATTCCTGTCTGTTATGACAGCTTCCTCGAGGCTTTTAAAGACAGTTTAACCTCAAGCTGAATAAGAGAGGAGCTAAAGCATCCCCACGCAGCTTTAGCACTCAGGACATTGCACAGCTACCTTCACACATGCTGCACGCAGAAGGGCCTTTAACTAGCCAGAGGAACCTTACTGATTTACATATCTAACTTGTTCATTATACAAATTAAAATATTTATTACTGCAAGTGAGTTACTGAACAGCAATTTCTTATGCAAACATGAAGCAAATAGATAGTCCACAGAAAGTATGATTTCTCACCCTGTAGGTAAGTATGCTTCCTTTATAAAGAAATATCCTAAAATCACTTTGAGAAGCCTGTTTACGAATGGCTGCTACAACTATGCAGAAGCAATTATTATCAAAATGAAGAATTCTTCAAAAAGAAGTAAATTCTGCTGATCCAATACATGAGCATCTTCTCTTCTTCATCAGCAAACGTTGCATTTGTGATTTTAAAGGATGCAGACACTACACTTGGGAATAAGATGGAAGTGCCAAGGACCACATCTCCTTTTGCAAAACAGACTTAATAACAGCAGATAGCATAAGGCAAAATTTCTGAGGGTCTCTGGCAATAYAGATTTTGCAGACGATTTTGTAGAAATGTGAAAGCTGGAAATATTTACTAGCCTCCAAAACAAACAAAAATAATGAGAATAATTCTACCTTATTTCAGTGAGCCTTGCTTTGTGCCTTTTATCCCCATAAGAGACCATTACTATTTAATACACATATGCATAGCAAAAGCAAAACCAGTGGAAAACATCACCTTTTAAAACAAACAACATAACCCCCCAAACATTGCTGAGCTGTTATACAGCTGCTTCAACGTCTACAAGATATTCTTACATTATAACTTCATGTCAGGCATTGCAAAAATTTCTGCTTCATCATCCCTGCTAATTCAGTCTTTGGTCTTCTCATTGTTAGAGACAATACTGAACTCATCCATTAAAAAATTCACTGGACCTTAGATTTGGTATAGTTACAAATTTGGTACAGCCAAGATTTACCTCATTGGATTAGAAGGGAATAATAGGTTCCAACGTTCTATTTTGCATTCAGCTTTTTTTCCCCATAGCTTCCCATTTTTCCTATCAATGCACCTCCAGCAGYGGGAGAAATAGTAGGCAAGTACTCTACAGTAGTCATCTACAAAGTGCAACACTTAAAGCATTGACAGCTGCTTCAGAGCAATTTTTTTAATCAGATAGACTTTTTTTTTATCACTGTAAGTAACAGTGCATACCCACTGCATGCAATTAAAAAATGATGCTGGCATAAACRGGTTTCAGAGGTTTACAACATAAACCTTGTCCCTTAGAAAATCTGTTACGAGTTAAAAGTACACAGTACGTGTAACATCTAATAAAATACCTGAAGCTAGTTATCACATAGCTGCCACTATCTTAATTAGTATCAGAAACTGCAAAACACTTCAATAAACAAACCTATATAATATGCAACGGGAAACATTGTGCTTTCCTACGTGGAGGACAAAGGATAAAATGTGGTAACATGAGGAATTCAGTTTTCCTAAACAGAAGAAGGTAAAGTTCAAAGGACTATACTAAAACGGTCCAACACATCATGGGAAACGTCATACATGAAGCACACATTTCACCTTTTTGCAAAGTCAGGGATTGTTTCTAGGGCTTGTGGAGGGTTAATATTGAGATTATTGTTCACAACCATTCAGAATATTACAACATCACACTAGACCAGGGGGAACCATAGGAACTTCACTCTTTCTTCCCACAGAGCTGCTTTATGTGACATCATGTCCCTACCGATAAACTACAACGGAAGCKTTCTACTGAAACTGCAAAGCAGGTTTACTACCAAAAGTCAGGAGCACAAAAACGCAAAGAGCTGGAGAGATACTGAAACTCTCTCTTTCAAGTAATTATTCATTCTATCTCTATAAAAATTTGCCAAGCATACCCTAGCATTTTCTACGTTAAATGTTTGCATTGGCTAACAGTTGCCCACATAAAATACAGAAGATCAATCATGTAAGAAATGATCTTCTGGAAATTAAATATTGCTATCTGAAAAACTTACTAAAATTTGTACATGTAAATAGATATAGCTCTTGATAAAAATAATAATTTTACTTGTGAGGCTCTAAAACTTAGAGATTAAGTTTAGTAATTTACATACATAGCTGCTTTTATTTACTGAACTTTTCCTTAACAAATATGTTAGTTATCGCGATAATTATCTCTTCATCATAAATAGGTATCTCAGAAACCATAACAGAAACATAACTTACTCTCCCTATTTAAATCTTCATTGATGACAGTTTTCAGTGTAACGTGAAAATATTTTATTTAAAAACTTCCCCTTCTGAAACTTAGGGCATAGGGGTCACAAATATAAGGTGGTTACATACTTGAAAGTTAACTGGCAAGTAAAGTCAAATATATAAACTTGTGCTGCTGTGCAGGCTTTGCATTTTTTTCTGGAGTATTATTAATTCAAGACAATATAAATGTCTCTTAAGATTTAAAAAGCTCTGAAATTATGACAAGCACCAGAAAAGAATCTGAAGGAGTTCCTGCCTTTCTAGGCTGGGAACATTGTTGAAGAGAACACGTGGTCACTATGCACAAGCCCTGTTTCTTCAGAGTTTGCCTGCTTGTTTTCCTTATAAAAACATAACTTCCTAGACAAATCTTATAACGAAACTTAAAAATTTGTTAGGGTAGATTGTTGAAAGCGAATTTAAAAATAAGTGCAACTTCAAGTCCATGTACCTATGTGTTTCATTAAAGAACTATGTGTTTCATTAAAGAAAAAGAAAAAATCCACTAATACAGTTTAGCAGGTAGTTGGTGAAATCGTTTGGATTGTCTAGGAATAATTTCTGTGATTATCCAGGTGAGCAGATGGTAGTAGATTCACTGTATTAAAAGAAAACAATCCTACAGATACACACAATGGAAGCAGGAAAGGCTAAAGTGGGAGTCCTTTTCTTTTTTACTATTATTCTAATTATGTCTTGCAGTAAAATCCATGAATGCAGTCAGAGACCAGATATCTTTCTTCCCAGCTTATAGTTACAGAAAATGTATTTTCTAGGTTGTGCATCCCTGCAACTCACATGAAATACCTCTCAAACAGAAAAAAGCAGTAAAAACTATACAAGGTAAGCCAGTCAGAGCCATTCCCCATTTCCTTTCCTTGCACACATCTGTCTCCAGGATCAGGTTACGGCCCTGGAAAGCTTTCTCTCTGCCTGGTGAACAACTTGAATACAATCTCCTTCCGGAGCACTGTCATCTCCCAAGCAGGAAATGCAGCTGACTACAGGCTAACAGAGAAGCAGACTCCCCCCCACACACACACCTCCCAGAAAAAGCCTAAAATGCAAAAGAGGGAGAATGGGTTTTTGTTTCCAAACATTGATTAAAATTAGAGCAGAAAGTTCATCATTTTCTGATGAAATTACAATCTTTATAAGTTTTTGTCTAGAAAAAGTATYCTTCACGATTATAATCAGTGCAGGAGGCAAGAATTGTATTGGGCTTCTGTATTTATACCCTGACCTGAAAAAAACAATCCCATATACAGGTAGTATCATTCAGGCTGGAAACCGTAGTGAAGCTTTGCTGACAGTCTCCGTTAAAACAGAGTGAAATTCTGCAGCCCTTCATGGCATGTCTTTAATTACTTCCGATTTGGAGCTACCTAAGCCACTCAACCGAATTTATAGAAATATTTTCTAATCCATCAGAAAAAAAAACCACATTATGGTGGAAATTATTCAGACAATTATCTTTTCTAGAAATATGAATTTTTCACTAGGTTTGACTGCATAGCCTTGTGCCTTCACACATTTCTGCTGGCATATCTACCTAATAAAACCATGAGATAATAATCCAAATGGAACTCATGCTGAAAGAAGGCATCACAGATGCCTAAACTATATTTCTAAATTTAGCTCTTTGAGCATTTCTTTGCCAACTTTTTCCTTTCAAATATTCCAGAGGTGCAACTCACACAACAGCCTTCCACACTTTCTTCCTTTTCTTGCTGCATAGCTCATATACCATCTTGCAGAGTAGCACAAAGGAGCTGAGAAAGCCCTAGAACTTCTTCTTCTAATGACCTTTACCATTGGACCTAGCTATTGGGTTCACAAGATTCTTTTGAATAAGATTTTTATAGTTGATCTTGTCTGAGATTCTATCACTGAACTGATAAAGTGCTAAATACAACTTACTGAAATGTGTCAAGCAATCCTAACTATATGCCATCTTTTTTCTTAAAGTTAATGTTCGTTAGCAGGAAAGACAGACTTAAATTTTCTTTGTTGTTACTTTTGAAATGATTTCCATTACGTCTTACCTGCATATCTCACTTTCTGGACGTAAACTGATAATTTGACCATTTTGATCCTACCAAGGTGGGGGGGAGGAGGGGAGGGAATGAGGTACCTGCTGGAAAAATGATACAAGTAATGAATGTTGAAATCACCGCCCTTCATTGTGCTTCTTTTGGATTATAGGAAGGCAAGCTTTTGATTCAAAGAACCACCTCTTCTAGCTCATAAAGCATTATCTACAGCCCTCCAGTTTTCCAATGTACTTTTCATTATATTCCTTTTCTCTTGAACCAAACAAAAAAATGTGGGGAAAAAAATACCACATTGTTGCATTCTGTCTGGTTGTTCTATGCCTAATTTCAAGCAGAGGTATGCCATGTGAAAGAAGTATCTGAAGGCAATTTAATTGCAAAAGAATGGTAAATCAAGGAGTTAAGGCTATAACATGCGCTAGACATTTCTTCAGCAATAAGCATGCAAAAATCCTTCTTCCTTACATTACAATTATGAGAAACTTGTGATGCACATGTTATAGTGAAGTGGACTTACTATACAAATAGATTTTTGTAAACTTGTATATAGAGTAGCTGTGGAATGGACAGTATGAAAAGCTGCAAGCATTGCAGAATATTACATCTTACTCAGTCCCCTGAATATGTTGTCTGCTCAGAATATCTGTAAACTTCAACAAATACAGGTGCAGAAAAGGCYGAGATAGCCTGGGGGACTGGCGATGGTCTATGCATTCTTTCTACCCTTTTAACTATTTACACAGTCCCTATCACTTTGAAGTCTAAACTACTTTTCACCTTAAGGTTATGAGTCTGAATCTTATATAGCTCAATGCTGATTGAAAGTCATCATCATTTACAGGGCTGTATGAAAGAGGTGGTCAGTTTGTTCTAATTGGTGGTGAACAAGTGAATGCATCCCAAAAAGTGTCCCTGTGGCGAACGCACTGGAAAGGACTGAGGATATCGAGTATCTAATCTTGATTCTGCTAAAACCTTGCTGTTTAATCTGGCCACAGCCCTTCTCCACTATGTTGCCATTCCTTCTCCATCACCATTATATTTGAAATGATACATTCTTTGAGACAATTCTGTCACTGGCACAACGGCCCTCTGATTTCAGCTGAGATACTAAGCCATAATTACATAATTAATATTAAACAGAAGTCTACCTTCACAGCCAGAGAGTGAACAGCCACAGATAGCCACCAACAACAACCTGGAAGATGAACATTGGGAAGTCTGTGTGGCTTGTGACAGACCAGTATYATCAACTAGCAGAGGATTTCCTTTTTTAGTATTTTGTCAGAGACATCTTTCTCAACAGTCTTAAAATTATTTTAAAGTAACAAATACGTATTYAAGCCATATATCACTGTTTAATTCATACACACATACCTTATCTAGACAAATCAATAACCTGGTAATAATGTATATCTCCATGAGCAGAGGGAATAAAGTGTAATTTTAAGTTAAATGGGCTTTTAGATAAATCACAACAGGGGGAGAAAATACAGGGATAACTGAATTAAAAAACATATATTCCACTCTACAGAACTTTAGTCCACTTTCAGTAACACATTTCTATTAACAGTAGCAGTTTATCTATATAGGAATTTGCTCTTTTCTAAACATTGTAAACCACAAACTTTTCCCCATAAAAGATCAACTGTCTTCTTCCACATGATCAGGTTGCATTCTGCCCCAAGCAGGTCAAAATAAGAACAGGACCAACTCAATTTTATCCTACGATAACAATTTGCTGGAGTTCAAAACTATCACTGGTCTTAATAGGTTTTGTAGGGTTTGTCTTTCTTCTCTTTAGGCTTGCATAGCCGCACTTTTAGCTATACTAGCATAATTTGTTAAAACTAGCTCTCACCATAATCTAGTAAAAATCCAATGCCGTGTACAGGGGGGTGATGTAAACGTAACATACAGCCTAAGTTTTTGCTAAACTTGTACTGTTGTGAGTTACATCGTGTAATTCTTCTATTTTACCCCACACTGCCGAAAGTCTCGCAAATTAATTCCAGGCTATTCCGACCCTTTCAAAATACTTGCTGGTACAAAAGCCGTCCATTAGCCTTAACTGCTGGCAGTTTCGCTTTGAATAGAGGCTACTTCGCAGCTAGTTCGGAGAAGAGAGAAAGCATCGTAGCGGCGAGGAGCGCCGAGCTCTGGGGACCTCCTCGCAGCGGCTTCACAGCTCTTTCAGGCGGCACAAAGCGGGGGGGGAGGACTTCCTGCCATGGCCATTGCTTCGGCATGTGGGACCAATATGGGCAATGCAAAGCTTAAACAGTTGCAAATGGGGGAGGGAACCTCGGGTCTTGTTTTACATATTTATTTATTTATTCCCCCCYCCCCGCCCCCGCCCGAGTTGAATGTAAAGTGAAGCTGCGGCATTGTTCATGAGGCTCCTTGCCCCACATGCATTGACGGAGGTTTAGTGTTTACACGGACTTTTCATTCCTTCATTGTTTGCTTATGGAAAACAAGGGGGAGTGACAAAAAAAAAAAAAAAAAAAAA
>NW_028186757.1:2443868-2467134 GCF_003343005.1 Rhea americana | reverse complement strand
GGGGTCGCAGCAAGGGCCGGGGGGTCCCGGCTGTCACCGGCGGCGCTTGGCGGCACCTGCGCGGGGGCGGAGGCGCGGCGGGGAGGCGGCGCTTCGCCACGCGGGTGGCGGCGGCGGGGGCAATGGGGGGCGGCGAGGCGGCGCCTCCCGCCGGGGCCGCGTTTCGGTTGGAAATGGCGACGCGGCGGCTCCTCGCGCCTCACCCAAATCTTTTCTCCCCGCCGCCGGCCGCGGCTYGCAGCGAACGTGGCCCTGCGCAGGAAGGCCCATCGGCACGGCTGCTCCCAGCGGCGCTGCGTGCCGCTCCACTCCAGAGTGCCCTTCCCCTGAGGCGCCCGCCGCCGCCGCGGCCGCAGGTAACGGCGGCGCCCGGGCGAGGCGCCATGCGGGCGGCGCTGCCGCGCCGAGCGCGTAGCCTAACGGCGGTTCGGACCCCTCTGAGATGCACTTTACTAACCAAACCGCAGGCGCTGTGGTGGTTTCGTTTGGTCTCCGGGCCCCGTGATTAGTTTCAAAAATAGGGTCCCGCGGAGAAGGCGCGGCGAGGCAGGGGCGGTTGTTTTGCCTGAACTCCGTGACAGGGATCCTTCTGCCCTGCAGCGGCAGGGCGGCGGCACCTCGCTCTGCCCCTCAGGATCAAGAAGGTAGTAGCGTTTACCCACTTCAAAGGGGACAGCAATTATTCATCCTTGTCGGTAAAAAGACTTCGAGATCCTTGGATGAAAGGCCATACAAGTGCAAAGCGTCAGTGCTTTATAGCTGATGAGGGCATATACATTCAAATACTAAGTGGCTCTGGGAGCACACAGGTAGCATATGTAAATAGGGTAAGCATCAAAAGGAAGGCATGCCTCTCTCGCAATTTAAGAATGAATAAAACATGCGGTCAATAGTTTCACATCTTCTAAACTTGTTATTAATCAAAATAATGTTGTAGCCCCAGGCTTGACAGCATCGTAAATAAATGAGGGCCGAACCCACACTCTGTGGAGACAAGAAGTTTCAATTTACTAAGCAGTTAACAGCAAAAAGGAGACCGAAGTCGAACTTTTAACAATCCTRTACCAAGCATCTTGTCAATACAGTAACTATCTTGTTTAAAAAGCCACACCAGTCCCCAAACAAGCATTGAAAAAGGCGTCATCCACTCTATAGTGCTGGCCTTTAAACGCATGGAATGTGCATATGGGATGGTAAACTGGCAGATTTGTGAGGCTGAAAGATTGCCATCTCAGTTTAATCTCAGCCTTGCTGTCATCTGAGTGGCAGACTTAAGCAGCGACTAGAATGTTTTTGAGGCTTRTATTCATTCAAGAGAGATGTTCCAGAAGGACGCTTTACTGTTGAATGCCATGTCCCATCACTGTGTTCATTCCGACAAGAGGCGGATTAAATGAGATCTCTCAGCAGTTTAAGTGTAAACATAACAAGATAAGCAATCAGATCAATTCGCTCAGCATGCAGAGGCTAAGTGAGCTGAATGATAGGGACAGTGGAATTTCAGTCTAGACTTCTTGAATCACTACTGAATAGCTTGCTTCAGTTCCTCTTAAGAGGAAGATTAAAATACCTACCCTTGAGCCAGCACCATAGACTGGAGATTGTGTAGAGAACATCCATATTTTCTCTAATGTGCTCTGAAATACTGTATAATGCATTTGGCTTGAGACTGCAGCACATGCATGATACATGCACTTACACTGGAGTTATTTTCCGTACAAAATATCAAGCTAAAAGCTATCCTTAAAGTTACCTCTGTTCATATGGGGAGCTGATTTCTTGTAACAAAGGTCATTWATGAAGCAAAACAGAGGTCACTGAAGGAGCAAAATATACTTAATTCATAATATAATTCATAATAGTAAAGATAATTCTGCTTCATAAAGCTATTAAGAAATCTATAAAGCTTGACTGGGGGAAGAGGGATGACAAGCACCTGAACTAACTCTCTGTTAACTTCAGTTAACATGGTGGCTGCTCAGCCCTTTATCTTAAGTAGGATTTACCATCTACATTTACATTCCCTTCCAGTTTTAGGTCCTAATTCAGCAAATATTTACATGCCTGGGTAACTTGACTCATGTGAGTAATCTCATTGATGTCAATGCAGTTGTACATATGGATAAAGCTATTTGCAGATGCAAATAGGATGGAGCCTTAATCCTGAATTTCAACAGGTGGTTGGAAACTGGGATGAACATAACAGCCTCTTTTTTTGCAACAACATTTGAAATGAAAAACGGTTGAACTTGGTCAGTCAGTTACGTAGGCAAAAAGGACATAAAACTGGAAGAAAATCTAGTATTAGAGGCCTTCTTCATTTTCATGCCTTTTTAACATTTTAAGTTTCCCCAGTTAAGAAAAACTTTCTCAAATTTCAACCATATATTTTGGAAATAATATATTCTATTTTTATAAGATACTAAATTACTGAATCTCTCACTAATGGCTATTTCTCTTTTTCCCTCCCCTCAGCAAATTCATAAAGGGCTTTTCAGAGAAGCTGCAACAATTACGCTGACAGAGAAATTGGTCATAAATCTAGGTTTGGGTTGACAACAGCTGACCTGATCCAGCAGTCCTGTATTGAAGCTGTCCATTTGAAAAGAATTTTTTCAACAGCCTTGGATATCACATTCKGAAAGCCTTGGAAAAAAGGCCCACAATGAGAAGCTGAGGGAGGGAGGAAGCATGGGGATGGGGAAGACGTACACGAAACTTAACAGGTTAAAATATTCAGTATAAATTCTTTGACTCTCATAATGGCCAGTAGAAGTTAAAGATTAAATGAAGCATCAGATACTTGGAATGGATATCCAGTGGCCTTAAGAAGGATCTGTCCATGCAGACTCTTAATGGCCTGTGCTATTCAGACTGAGAGAAATTGTACATGCCATTGACTATTTAGTTCAGGCTGTGTGTACAGCAAATATTTAGTGTGAAACAATGTCAGACTCCAGCACAGAGCTGCAGAAGTCCATTTTTAGTTTATACTTTTGTATATTAATATATATTTTTTTAATACCTAACATTACATCTCTATGGATTTACCTTAATAGTAACACAGAATGTTTTACCGTAATAGTTACCAAAGTCATCACCATCCTAGTGATCCTGCTGGCTTCACATGTAGTAGGAGTTCCCACACAGAAGAATTTACAGTATAAGAAAGCAAAGGGAGTATTATTATCCCTCACTCTGTAGCTAGAGAATTGAGGCATAGAGAGATAAGAAATTAGCCAAGGGTCATGCAAAGCTTAGTCCAAAACTAGTAACTCAGATCACCCCAGTCAGGCCTTAAGGTCAAGCACCTCCTCCTGTCTAATGAGCTGTTATTGCAGAGCCTATCATTTGTTTTCTTAAACTGKGCTGTCAAACCAGACGCTAAAATATATCTGGAAATTCAGTAATACAGATATTTGCTTAATAGTAGTTTTCCTAAAATACCAACTACAATATTACACATAGAGCATAAAAATAGACCATTGAAAAGAAACCTTTGTCTGGTCAACCCCAATGTAATTCCTGTAATTAAAGTGMATGGAACATTTGGAATATAGCATTACAATGAAAGAGAACTTCCAACAGAAAACAAGCTGTTCTTTTCAGCACTGGAGGTCAAGAATACTTAAAGCTTTTATTTTACTTTTTGTTTTTAAAAACATACTTTTCACAGCTCCTTTTTAATAGCAGCAGAAATTACAAACCTGTTAAATGTGATAAGGCAAAAACATWGTAGCAAAACTTTCATTAACAGAAACTAAAAACAAACCTGAAAATAACTCACATTCACATTTTTWAGACACTGCAAGAGTCTTAAAATATCAGCAGTTTTTAAACAGAGAGGACTGTGGACTGTGTAAAGATATGTGAGGATTAGCAGTGTCAGTCTGTCTCCCAACACATAGTTTCTAACAAGAAAGTGAAAAAAACAGCAATCAAGAAAACTGAATAATTGAAATACTCTAATCAGTGCAGTTATACATGGAAAACTGTCATGTTCCTACTGGCAGAACATCACAGGAGTTTCATGTTTCTCTGTATAGGAAAAAAAATGGAAATTTAACATGACCCTGTCCTGAAGTTTTGGAAAGTCATCATTGCTATAGAAAGATGGTTAAACTTGTCAATACCCCCACAAAAAGTTATGTGGGTAAATGGCTGCAGTTTTGAAAAAACAGTTTGCCAAAATCGGAGCCATACTATAGTACCACCAAAATCACAACTATTCTTAGCATTATAACATACCTTTCATGTCTATCCATGGCTATATTTCTGTTTAGAAGTAAAGGCAAAGAGTATGGAAAAGCAAAAAGGGTGAAGAGTAAGCAGCTGTTTAACAGTTATATCTTTTGAATGAATATATGGATTWAGCATGGCACTGGTTACTTTTTATATAACCATAATTATTCAATTAGCTTTGATAAAATAAGAAAAACCTRATGTATCTACCAGAGAACTATATATTGTTACTTTGCAGATGGAAATATAAAACAAGAAGTACTGAAACATCCTAGGAAGCAGAAGTTGTCAGTCTCTACAAAATTATCTTGAGTATTTTTGAGTTTTTTTAGTCCATATTGATACCATAAAATCTTTGTAAAAGACACTGATTGTGATCTTGGACAGATATGTTTATAAACTCACTAGCTGGTTGTATATTTTGTAAAAAATAGTATGCACTTCAAATAACATTTCAATGTCTCATTTTAAATAAACTGTGTACACTGTTTAAATTTTACGTTTTTCAGATGTCAAGGGCTATGCATCCAAAGAAAATGGAAGAATGGTCTAATTTCGTTTTAAATTCACATGGGATCAGTGTGTAAAACTTACTACTCAGTTTCTGATACAAATAAAGTTATTCATGTAAACATACATTTTCCTCACACCTTCTATCTTTCTAAAAATTTCAAACTAATTCTAATAAATATAATAAATAATAAATATAAATATGTATAATTACTAGTTGGTACAATCACAGCATGCTATAACATGGCATCATGTTATCATAATAGGATTATACTAGGATATTCCATCGTCTTCATGGCTAAAATTAGCATGACTTTTGATTAACTCAGACTAGGYTAGGCCTTGAAAACAAAACATTCTCAAAGAAAATTGCCTTTATTTCAAGACAAGGAAAAAACTTCGGCAGCAAAGGACCTAGCGCTATTTGAAGCACTAAGAAGCTAAAAATGTGTGCTAACTTGTGCCTTTAGACATTGAATACTATGTATAAACTTGTGTTATACATGTTAAAAATCTTACACCATTGAATTAAGTGCCTACTACTGCTACCACAGCACAACACTGCTGTCATTTAACTTCAGTGGGAGCAGGACTTCAAAGGTCGTGATGTTCAGTTGAGCAGGCCTTGGCTACGTTTGAAGTTACTCCCTTCACTTGATTTGTGCAAGTGGCATAGCCTAAGTTTCATCTGGTAAAAAGGTTTGCATGAGAAAGTGTGATCACATATATGAACGTGAAGCATTTCAACACAGTGCTATCACAGATGCATTGACTGAATTCTCTTTGTGCATGTGTGAATGTACATTTCAAGGAGGTTAGTACAAATACAAATTATCTGTTAAATTCAGAATGGAGGTGTGCGAGGGTGTAATCCAGCAGTCAGAAGACCTGATCCAAAGGTATGTTCAAATCTCAAACTCTGAAGCCTAAAGCATCAGTTTTTGAAATACAGAATAACAATCTACAAGAAAAAAATGAGCTTACCTGGGATAATTTTAGGTCTTATTTGAAACTCGGTTTCATTAAGTCTTTACGTTACATCAGCTGTTTAAGAGTGAAGTACAAAATGATATAATAGCAGGTCAACAGGAAATGGAGGTAAATGCAAGGCTGTGGTGAGAAACAGCAGATTAGTATGTTCCCAAAGRATAATAAACAATTCACCTCTTTCCCTTCCAGTGTGGAAAAAAGGAAGTTATGGAAGAATAAAGACTGGAAATATTTCCCTTATGCCACATACACGTGCTATAAATACCTATCTATATATACACAAAGCCAAATTTTGTTAAGGGTCACACAAGATGYTATAAATACCTATCTATATACACAAAGCCAAATTTTGTTAAGGGTCACGTAATATTTATATCAACATGGAACAGGGCAAGAATTA
The DNA here is from genome assembly GCF_003343005.1 of Rhea americana. Lineage (NCBI taxonomy): Eukaryota > Metazoa > Chordata > Aves > Rheiformes > Rheidae > Rhea > Rhea americana. The sequence goes on along the minus strand of NW_028186757.1, from coordinate 2,460,992 downwards.
GTACGGTAGGTAAATTTCAAGGTCTCTTGTGTTACCTCAAGGTTGTTTGCTACCCAAATGCCTTTCCTCCTTGGCATTACTTTCCTTTTAGATTAAGTATCTTGCAGGGTTAGCCTACTTACCTGTATATTCACACAGAACCTTAAAACATGAATATTTGGTCAACGTACTTTACACTCAGTGATTTCCTTTGTGAGGTGAAACACTGCAAGTGTTTATACAGAAAATAATTTCCGCGACAAAGTATTCAGTAACAGAGCGCACAGATATCAACARTTATCAGCTGGGATTTTTTTTTCCTCTACGTACAACATGCCATATACCAGTGATCACCAAAACAATATCTTTTTGTACACATTCCAAAAACAAACAAAAAAMCCAACTTCAGCACATTGCAATAGTTCATCAAAAAATATTAGAAAACCCCTCACAGTCTCAACGTTTTGGGGCAGTCCTAAATCTTACGTGTTTGCTCGGTGGCCCAAGATTTCCCCAAACCTGAAAGACATACGCTTTTTAATTTTTTCCTACGGAAAACAAAAGCTACTGTGGTAGAAACTGAATAATAAGAAATATGAGAAGGAAAAAAAAAATCATAGGGAGGTGTAACATACTGTGAAACAGGAATTCTTCTCGGCTCTGCTCTCGCTGCGCTGGTTGCCCCAGCGCTGGGCAGCGCTTTCCACCCGGCAAAGGCCTCGCACCCCTCCCGGGGGGACTACAACGCCCAGCATGCAGCGCGGCCCTGCGTGACGTCACGGCCCCCTGACGTCACGGCGCATCTGGCGGGGGCGGCAAAAGCGAGGCGCGAGCGAAGCCGCAGCCCTGAGGCGCCGAGCGCTACGCGCAGCTCACCAGCCCCTTCACCGAGGGGTGGGGGGTGGGAAGACACCACCAGCTAATCTGTTTTTCTTCTTAATCAGTCTTGAAGAAGTCCTCAGTAGGACCCCTTCCCTCAAAGTACTGACAGGTTATCCTAGGCCTGGAACACCAAAAGTTTAGCAAAGAGCTCCTTGAAACTGAAATTCTACAAAAATCATTTGTTTTCAAGGACATCATCAGGAACACCAAGCACACCAATGAAAACATGAGTACAGATGTCGTTTTACCATTTGTCAGACAACAATACAAGTCTGTTTGCTGGCTTATATAGCCCACTGCAAYTTGCAAAAAGTATCTGGCTGATAAAATTAGCTAAGAAACATGCTGGGAAACTTCAGTATAATGGAAAATTTGCACAGACTGCCATTTGGAATAGTTTTCACCTGGATCCACACTGTACAGAACTGTGCACTATTCTGTTCAAAAGCCCCTTTACTCCATCATCCCGTCCCCAGCAGTGGTCTGGGAAGAGGCAAAAAAGGCAGTGGAACTTCAGCATACCCCTGTTCTCTCAATGTATCATATTATCCTATCCATAATGTTCCTAATTCAGAGACAGTATCTTGTGGTATAAGTGTTCTTAAAGGCGTTTTCCTCTGAACTTGTTTAGCTGGCTCGAAAAACACTTTCCACATTTAAAACATTTTGTGGCCAGGAGTTCCACACGSAAGGAAATTTCCTTCCTTCCTCCTTCCCTTTTGTTGAGCCTTCTGGCATCACTCAGTGACTCCTGCCATGGGCACTAGGAAGTCCAGGGAGCAATCAGTCTGGACTTACCTTCCATATGCAATTTGCACTCTGTCAAGTTTCAGTCTTCCTATTTTACTTCGGCACTCCTCAAACAGAAGGTGTGCTGTCATACCTTCAGTGTTTTTTGGAATAGTCGCAAACCTCTTCCAGTTTTACTAAACCATTTTGGGGTTGGAAACCCACAACTGTGCATATTAGTAGGGTACAGGCACACATTAATCTACCTGCTCTTAGTTTTATCCCTAATAGTCATTAAAAAAACCCTAYCATGCATTGAGCTGACAGATTCTCATGAAAACGTCAGTTACATAAATCAAGATACTACTTTTCAGCAGTAAGACTTAACAGTAAGCCCAGATCTCATCAGCTATGTAAAATTCAGCTTTTTTGCCCCACCTCCAATGCACACTTGTATTAATATTTAATTCCATCTTTCATTTTATTAGCCAGTCTTGTAATAGCCTTCTAGTATTTTTAAATTACTGAACGGAGCTTAGTAAAGATGAGAGGTTACTATTATCTGCAAGCCTCACTGTTCATTCTTTCCCGATCTTTTACCATAGAGTTGAATGAATGGCCTGGGACCGAACACAGARTCCTGCAGAACTGTACTTCTTGTCTTCTGCTTATTGCCCCTTTCCTATCTGTAACTATTTGCCCATGACAGCACCTTTCCTCTAACCCTAAAGCTGCTTACTTTAAGGAACTTCATTGAAACTCCAGTTTTGGAAAGCAAAGCAGACCAGTCAGACCTCTTAGCAAAAGCTTGTTACCTCCTTCTTAGAGCTCACTGAACTCTGTAAAGCAGGATTTCCCTTTGCAGAAGTTATGTTGACCTGCATATCTCCCCTAATTCTACTTTTCAGAACAACTGTTACTCTTCTGATTGGTAAGCATGTCAGTCTTACTAGTCTAAAGCTTCCTGACAACTCTTAGCATCTCATTTAAATCATCTTCTTGAGGGGAAGGCTGTAAGTGAGAAGTTACAGAGTAGGCAAGTTCAGTCAACCCAGTCTTGAGTTCATTTAGAGCTCAAAGTTAAAATGCAATTGTTCATACACGAATATTCTAGGTCTTGAAAACAGGATCTTTGTAATGACAGAATTCACGCTCTTACTTAGTTGCATTTATTGTGCATAAACTTCACATTCACTGCTTTTCATACAAATTATAGAAATTGATATTCACAATCACATCAAAACCTGAGTTCTAAAACCAAAAATATTTTTATCCCTCACAAGTTTTTATAAAATCCTGGCTGCATTTTCAAGAAACAACAGTTAAAGGGGAAGAGAGTTTAGTGTTGAATAGCAGCAGTCTCCAAAACTTATTGTTTTCCTTCAAGCCAGCCAGCTCCAGTGTTTGTTAAACACTRAACAGGTATACAACTGATTTCTAAAGATATGTCCCAGGATCAAAATCAAATGGATTCATTTCTTCTGATTTTTCTGTATTTCTACAAGACCATTCCTAATCTGAGCCTTCTTCCTGTTTTGACCAATGATCATCCATTCTCCCCAGGCTTGGTCTACATTGGTAGACAAAGTAGTACTGAGAACAGAAGCGTTCTTTTACCAGTGAAGGAGGAGAACAGGTGGGCAGGCACATACTATCGCTATCAGAGACAACAAGATTCAAGGTGGAAGACTAGCCTTTCCAATAAATCCATGAAATAGAAAAGCATCCTGGAAGTTTGAGAAACACAGATTTTCAATTCTACTAAAGTTTTTGCCACCCATGTGGATTATTTTAGCATCAGGATGCTGACATTTTTGATGAGTCAAAGTACAGAGTCAACATGTATGTAACTGTAATAGAATCTGTAACAGGATCTAACTTCATATTGCACAATTCTAAGTTAGGTCTGTTCAACATGAGTTGGTTACTAGTTTAATATAAAGTTTTTAAAATATTTTTGCCTCAATTTAGTTCAATATGTAAAGTAAGAGTCCTGTTCAGTATTAACTAACACAAAGTTCTAATAACAGAAACACCAACAGCCCTGGAGATCCCCTTTAGGGGTTTTAAAGCCAGAATTCTGAACAGCTGTTCAAATTGCTTATCATGACATTGTTACCTACTGCACATTCAGATGTGAGATCTGCCATTCTAGGGCACCCAGTGCGATTTTTTCAAGGAGTCATAAATTGGATGCCAAATTTCCCCCACTAGCATAAGCTACAGTGTCATTTTTTTTGACAAAGGAGAAAACAAGACAGATCTAGAAACCAAGTAACTACTTTGTATAGGATTACTGAGGTACATCACTTCTACTAACTAGAAGCAACAGGACTTGGTGAYAGAACATACCTAGCCTCAGCTCCAGACACTGCAGATTTCAACTGAGAAGACACACTCTGCAAAATTTATTTCCTAGGAAACAGCTTGTGTTCTAGAAATACAAAATACTTTGGTAGTTTGAAGCTTAACGGTTACAACAGTGCTAAATAATAGCAACAACTGAAGAAAGTTAAACCATTACATCTGGTCCAACTTCAAGCTATTAGGAATTAAAAATCCTCAAACCTCCAGAATCTCTTTTCAGAATTGATGCTGGGAGGGGGGGCAGGAGGGGTGTGCATGGGGTAGCGCCAGAACACATCCAGTTGTAACATGTTTACAGTAGATGTAGAACTCATACTTCCACGATGAGTCATCTCATGAAGTCAAGTCATCTGTACAACTTGGGTTGCTTTATATTCCCTCTTGAACTGCAGCAGCAGTTTTCCAAACGCTTTTAAGTTCTGATTTGCTGTGATGTTAGTGCCAACAATCTCTTGCTAAGCAGTGCATTGTGTCGCTGAAGATACTCAATTACATCTCCTTGCTTYTCAACAATCTCTTCTAAACTTGAATTTTCCCTTGAAAGAACAAAAAATGAATATGGTTTTAAATAAGAGATGAAAGCTTTGTAACATATGAAAGAACAGAGCTAATTACTGACTTCGACAACTCGCTTTCTTCAGTTTTGCTTTTGCTGATCTTTACGACTTTTCAGAGGGGAGGCAGCCTACAATACTTGTTTAGCCTGAATCTTGCATGAGAGGGTAGGAAAAGAAAAAGGGTTGACTAACTTTGTGCTGTGTCTCAWAAGCAATAGCTAGATATTTTCTGCTAGACAGTTACAGAAAACCTGTTGAAGTACGAGTGTACTGACACTAAGTTTGTAAAACAGTAAGACAGACCACATGCTACTACCATACCAAGTAAGAAACCCATGACATCTTTGCTCAATAGCCAGCTTTTTTAAGCAGAYATAATATTTTTTTCTATAGACAGTTTAAGATAATTTCTCCATTAGCCTACAGTCACATTTATTGACACCAGTGAATACTCACAATACTTAAACTACATCAGTACTTAACATTTGTTGTATTTCAGATCTACACTCCTTTGCAGATTCACATACAGCTTCACCTCAGCTTAAGCTATCTTCAACTTTCRTGCATGTTCCCATTAAACTGAGTTAGTGGCACTGTAGTGTTAATTAAAGCAGAGTAGGAAAAAACCCTCACATAGGTCCAATTAAAGAACAACTGTAGCTAAACTGAAAAGAAACAAAACGCCACAGATCTTGTAGAGAAAAAGGTTTACAGCCTTAACCAGTAAGTTACACTACCAATTCCTAGCACCAGAAGAGTTCATAACCAGTAGCTTAGATTATAGAGGTCATGAGATTCAGAAAACATTCTTAGAACCAGGGTCAACTCCAGGGCTGACAGGATTCACTTTTCAATAGACCTTAAATCTCTATGGAAAGAAAGAGTCAAGAGTTGTATAGACCTAAATTAAAATAACTGTTTTGCAATCAGTTCTCACAGGAAATTTGCACTCTTTTTAATCAAAAGATCAGAGTCTTTTCCTCAGCCAGTCTCTACATTGTTTAGGAATTGTTCTCTAGGCATTTGAGGATTTCTCAGGGGAGAAGTTGAATGAGGAAAGAACAAGGTCCCCCACRCATTCACCACTGTTCATATGAAGATGGAAATCAGATATTGTATCAAGATAATCAAGACAACTCTAAAGGCTTCCTGTATCCTGGACTTTTACTTCCAGGTTCCATGAACTCATGTGCATGTTGCATTTGTGACATCAGGGAAGTACTGAAGGATCAGTTATCTCTAGACTTCATCAGTTCAACTTGTTTTACTACGACATATAGGAGTGAGTCATGCTGTACTAGAAAATTTGGAAATATATTCTTGCATGGAAATACTAGTTCTGATGATTTTTTTGTTTAGCTATACCAGACTCATTTCAGCAACTGGAAAATGTGTACCTTCTAATTGCTTGACCAAAGGGAAACAAAGCAACAAGTCTCAGTACTTGCAAGATGAATGTTGAAGAACTTTGTCTCATTTACAACTTGYTCTCCTCTTAAAAGTCATATCCAGCTTTAGAATTCTTTCCCAAGCTGGAAATATACTCCAAATCCCCTTTTTCAGAATCACATGTTCAACTGCTGGCATAGAACAAAGCTGCAAAGCTGTCTTCACCTATGAAGGTGTGACAATACGTTCCCTTGAAAGAACTGGTTGAAGCAGCTAGGCTCCTGTAGGCATACTTTAAGTAAAAGTGTAACACACCAGTATCTCTCCTCAGACTCCCATATAAAGTCAACTAAAACAGGGTAAGCACAGTTATTTATAGCACATTAAAGATTCTYGCAACCAGCCATAGATGGTCAAATCTATGTCCTTCTGTGTGAAGATTTCTGTATTACAAATAGCTATACTACCTTGGAAGCATAAAACTTGGCTATTTCTCATTAAAGCTGCTATTTTGCACAAATAAATGTGCAGTTTCCTTAAGAACTAGTATCCTGACATCTATTCTGGTTGACAGATTTAAGACTGTACACAAGTCTGTAGAGAAATTAATGCAATTATTTTATTCATTGTTACCTGCATACTGTGGTTGACAAGACGTGCCCACATGAAAAGGCTAATATACAAGATCTTACCTGAATCCCGTTTCTGAGGTAATGTGACTGGGGTAAGCATACATCTTTTCTTCTTCAATTATATCAGGTCTTGGCTTTGCACGATTGAAGTTGCTTATTTTCACTGCAATAAAGTTTCATAAAGTAGTTGGAAAAAAAAAAAAAAAAAAAACAAAAAAAAACAAAAAAAAACTTTAACACCAGGCTCCAAGTTAAAACTCCGTAACAGATTAACACAAGCTTGCCTTAGAATAGGTGACAGAAAGGCAGTAAGGGAATCTGGGAGTAGGAAGAGGGGCAGGGGGAACAAAAAGCCCCCAATCGTTTCTGAAGGGGCTTTGATTATAAAATTAGTATGCTTTCCTTTCTTTCTTGCTGCTCAAAACACCGTAAGTGAAGATATGAATGGGGAAGCTTGAAAATAGTGCTTAACATCTATGGTTAAGATTTAGTCTGTCATCTAAGGAAAGAAGAAATTTTAGTCACCTCTGAATAGTGAGCATCTTTTTCTAAAYTGTGAGGGTGACTGAGCACTGACACAGGTTGCCCAGAGAGGTTGTGGAGTCTTCATCCTTGGAGATTTTCAAAAGCTGTCTAGAGAGGGTCCTGGGCAACATACTCTAGGTGACTCTGCTTGAGCGGGGGGAGGACTAGCTAGATTATCTAAAGGTCCTTTCCAACCTCAGCCATTCTGTGAAAAGGAATGGAAATTTAGTCTCTGATTTCAGGCCATAACTAAGCAATATACAATTAAAAAGAGTGTTTAGAGGTTTTGATACTAGTATCTAGGTCAGAACTTCTGGTTTAAACTCTGATGAATGCTGTTTTAACTAGACAGTTTGCCATGAAGCAGTAGCTTGTCTGCCTGCTCTAAAACTAGAACAGACTTGCTACAGCAAGCCATGAGGTATTCAGACCACATTAGTTCTTTGTGGTCAACTTCCACCTCAAAATACAGAAGTCATTCCTGGGTATCTGCGAATAAATTTAATTTTAATTTACCAGACATGGAATGGGGGGGAAGGGGTARGCAGTGGAGCAGGGAGAAGCTGTAGGTACCCTTTGCATTATTTCTGGATGAAAGCTGAAGACATCTGAAGCAATTCCAAATCAGATAAGGAATAACAAAAAGGAGCACGCTAAAGAGACCCAGAATGCACATTCTGGTCTCTATAGTTGGGGCTGCTTGCAAAGAAATACATCTAAYGCTACTAAAAACATGACAGTCTGCCTGTGAGAAATCCACATAAATGTGGGGAAAGACTGTCCTTACAAGTCAATAGTATGACAGGGTTTATTATGGGCCACCCTGCTAAAACAATGCAAACCCTCCAGAGGTTAGCTACGAGTTAGGCTCAAAGGTTAGTTATTTCTGTGACTGTATTCCTCTACAAAAAGCCATGGAGGAATAGATGAGGAATTTCCAACATGCTTTGTTTGTGGGAATATTAGTCTTCTATTCAAGTGATATTAGAAGTATGTCTTATTAGAAGAAGAAAAAGCCATTAAATACATATATGTAGTAAACCTTTGAAAGCTTGACCCCCTATCCTATCACTGAACTTAATGTATTAAACTGACATCTAGAGCTCTCTATATCATACTTCAGTCCCTACACATTTACCTCACTTGAAAGATTTATACATGTTAAGCCTACTACAGGTCATTTCAAACAACTCCATATAAGTTTGACTCCCTGTCTCTGAATTGCATGCACACACAGGACAGCTGTACTTCACAAGATACTGTGCATCACAATTCACAAAATAGCTCCAATAAGCRAAAAGAAAACTCTAGAATTACAATCAGGTATTCCACACCTCCACTTTTGTTTGTGAAGCATTAAATGTAACATTAAAACAAAATGAAATCAAGTACATAAACCTGCTACATCTCACTTTAATAGTTTAGAATTAATTGTTCCACAGAGGAGAAATGGCATGTATGAACACTGACATTACCCACCCCTAAAGCTTTTGGGGTAAACAAAGTAACAAGGGAGATGCCTGTCATCATTAGTTTCTTGTGTGAAGCAGGTCTATACCTCCTCTCTTCCCACCAAAGGTTGCTCCTTTAGTTGCAGAGCTACATTAGCTGCTGTTATCTCAGTGGTAAGTGATATCTACTAAGTGCTTTCCTGAGAGAGGGGCACTCGAACAGTGAATAGACAGCTCCCCTTAAAGTATCCAGCTAAGGAGGCTTAATGTTTCCAGTCAGTCTGTTCAGTCTTACAGAAAAATCTGATGGCCACTATTAACCACAGCTTTCCAGGCTACTTAAAGAAAAATGGCCAAATACACTTGTTTTGCCTCAGAAGAGCTTTAGCTTAACATAAAGATACCCAAACAACCACTACATAAGATACAGACATGCAAGCAGTCTCTCAGCTTTACTTCAACATACATTAGGATAGAAAATAAGATTGGAAAAGACAATCTAGGGTGATTAGATATCACTCTGATCTAGAGGCAATTGCTAAGTTCCATTAAAATTAACTCTGTCTTTGCACACAAAGCTCTGGAGAAGGAAGCTTAGACTGTGTTTTTGAGGCTGCTGAGGAAGTAAGGCAAACTGTTCCCAAAYGGGAAAGCCTTGCTCCTTCCTAGCAATGCAACCTTCATCTTTGTTCTAGCACACTCACTGGAGCCCTTTCTCAAGTCTCCTTCAGCTCACTCATCTGCGAAACAAAARAAACAATCATTTTATTCTAGAAAGCTGTGGGGTAATGGATGCATTTCATGAGTACTGGAACCAGGGTTCCACCACCTAGGAAACAAGATCTTTTTGGTGACAGGCATGCAGGAAGGGAGGTTAGCAACTCCTACGGAACCTCAGGCTCAGACCTTACTACAAAAGCCAATTTTCTTCCAGTTGTGGAAGTTGTTTCCTACGGAGATAAATATTGTACTTTTGAGCTACAAGAGGTTTCAGGGTAAGAAATAATGCTTCACTGGAATTCTTTAACTCCTGCTATAGCTTTGTAACTCATCTCTATTTTTCTCAGTTTATCAGGAAAGTAAATATGCCTATGTCAGAAAAGAACGATTTCTGTCATTCTTGGATTAATTCTCTAGAACTGTTATGCTTACGCATTCCCAGTCTCTAATTCTAAGGACAGTTACTCTACCTGGGCAATCTGATAAGCCTATAGGATTCAGACTTTTGCATGGTTATAGGTGCAGGAGGTAGGTGGGGATCTCATTTCTTGGTGTATGTTGATTTCAATATTGTTACAGGAGAGTCAAGGCTAGCTTTTAACTCCAAGATGACCCAGTCACTTGGCAGTGTTTCTTAGGATGCCATTACATTAGTAAGGTCACATCAGTTTTCCTTTCCAAAAGGAAAGGCATTCAAAATGAATTATTAGTAATCTAGGACTTCTTTTATGGTTAGGACAAACACTGACTGGAATAGAAATAGCTCTTGCTTAAGTTATAAGCTCCATGCAGTGCTGAAGGAGGCATTTCCATCCTCCTCTTTCTGTTTGATTGTAAGTCAGAAGCAAGTTACATTAAGATTAGCACATCTGTTTCTTCCACTAGAGAAATCAGTACTACTGAGCCTATTTAGCTAGACTGTCACCATCCCCTTGTTTGTTGCTGTAAATAATCAGAAAACAGCATCTCAGAAAATATGAAGTATCTAACTCAGGAGCAGAGTTCCATGTCACTTATTCACAAATGTAACACCAAGTGCCTTTAGTTGCCTTGGAACAACAAGAGACATCACTAAGGAGGTATGAGACAGTAAAAAGGCAGTTTTAACTCAGTTATTTGCATTCAAGTTCATGCAAGACAAACTCAAATAGTTTAAGATGAGATTAGAGAGAACTATTTTGTTCAAACACTTGTTAAATCTTTCCATTAAATTATTGCTGCAATATCTAAAATAACAATTAAGTCTTGATAAAGTACACCAAACCATCAGCAGGTAGCTTTACAAGACAGCGACAGTACTAAATAATACATCACAATTTTATGAAGTAGTATTTTAGTGTTAGAACAGGTTTCAAAAAAAAAATTTTTTTTTTTTTTTAAAAAGGAGCACTCCGTAACAGTGACAAAAATAATCATCTTTTGGGGTGGGAGTAAGGAAATAAAAAGGAAGAGAATTAAAAGGTTTGAAGATTGAGACATCACTCTATAAGCTTAAGTTCCATATTTAAATTCCACATTTAAATCTCAGAGCCAGTTCTGATAAAAGCCAACTCTTACTACTTCACAGCTCGTGGTATATGCATTTAAGAACAAGCTACCAAATTAAAAAAAACAAGCAAACAAAACAGCATCACAGGATGCTTTTACAACAATTCTGCACTCATCACTTCACTGGATGAGCAGCTTTGAGACAAAGCTTTATCTGGCTTTGTTAGAGCACAAATCAAGTCCAACAGCTTTCCCATTCGTTTGGGCTAGCCTTAGTTCTCTTCTACAAGTACAGTCATTCTGTATTTATACTTGCAGCTTGGGGTACCTTAAGTACTGTGCCAAACTTTGTGAGCAAACAGAACAGTTCAGTAGCTATCATTACAAGTCTCACCCATTGAGACAAGAACTGCCATTCTCACCTGTGTAAATCACTAAGCACGTCAGTGAACTGATCAGCTCCAGGCCCAGGACTCCCAGGATAAGATACAGGTATACTTTACTGTGATCGGGAAAGGAATGCTGGACAGACAGAATCAAAAGCAGGGCTGCATTTCCTAGAAGACAAATACATTTCTCAGGTGTAACAGTCTTATTAGCTGTTGAAAATAACTTACTACTSTCTCATCCCAAGTATCTGAAATATTTCAACAATACTTTTCCAATTCATCCCATACTTGCCCCKTTGGTTTATTTCTTTAATGCAGCTGATGCCAGCTCACAGCTGCTGTTGTAAAAATGAGGCTCCATTTCAGTATTGAATAGTACAAAATTGTAGGTTTTCTTATGGATCTTTTTGACTTAGAGAGATGTGGAGAGAATGGACTAGAAATACCTAGTATACAACTTGCATGGCCTCAGACTGTTTCTTGCCTTTTTGCTGCTGTCTATCCCCCCAAAGTGGCTTGGGTAGTTTATTCTACTAATTTCTTAGGACATTATTTCAGCCACAGTTCAGAGTAGGAGGGCATCTGCCTAGCCTATAAGTGGTGAATTTGAGTGTATTTAARTGAGACTAACATTAAACAAACCAAAAAGACAAGAAATACCACCTTTGTTTCCACAAGATAACTTGCAYAGGCTTCCAGTTGCCTAGTTTTACTTTAGCACTTGCAAGCTGCTGAAAGTTAAACTGAAATGAGCACAGTTAGTCACAGAGAATAAGCCCTGTATTTCAAAAGGTCTAGAACTATGGACCTAATATTCTTGCTTAAAAAGTTCTGTGGGTTGCAATCAAATGTTCCAAATTTTTTTTAGATACCCTCTCTGCAGTATACTTCTGACACAGCATGGAGTGTTCTTTCCTGTTAAGATTTTTTTTTAAAGATAGTCTAATAAAGCACTAAATTTATAAATTTAAGATTATAGTAGCAGTTATGGAACTATAYACTTCTTCATACTACATTAGGCAAGTGAAAGGATGGAAGCAGTATCTGCAGGAATTTAGTGCGACAGAAGTTCACAGTTACAGAGCTCATTGCCTTCTAAGTTAGATTTGCCTCAAAACTTACTGCATCTGAACATTTACATGTTGCCAGTCTGGTGGGGAGAAATAGACTACATTCAAGTCAGAAGGTATGACTAAGTTAAATATTCCAGACTTCACTGCAATAGGCAGAAACAAGCCTTTTATTCTCTCAAGACATCCATAAGCCTGCTGTAGGCTGATCTTGTCATTGCACATAAGAAATCTTCAGAGCTCTACCTAGTGGCCGTAACCTGGTTTTGCACAGTCAGGTTGACTAGGTGGCTTTTTAGTGATTGGGTGGAAAAGCAAGCTAGGGTTTTATACAAAGTAAGACCATGTAACCCACTAAGACCAGTAGAAAAACATTTTGCTCCAGTTATTCAGGTTTACAATAGGGAGATGGTGATTGTAAATAGGCAAAAATACTGCAAAAACCACCATGCTTCCCTCATCTCCTGACATTTCTATCGAAAACTCTGCTAAAGTTAAACAAGTTTTAGATCTGTTGAAGTAGCTGCTTTTAGAAAAGCAACAGCAGGTGTGTTGAAACACTTTTCAGCTTTTACTGGCCAGTGGAAGCACAGAATACAGTCAGAACACTGYTACACATCAGTTTGTCCATAGAAAGCAGAAGGCGGCAGTCAGAATTTGAGCTGAACGCCATTTAACACTGCTTACGGTTAGACATTTACTCACTCTGCTGTTTCAGACAGCTGCTGAGCAATAGGCAATTCATCTGTTTTTACTTAAAATGCTTAGCATGGAGAGGGTTCATTTCATAAATCATGCAGTAAACTTCCTGGAAGGATTAGTGGTCTCGCTACATATCCAATTAGACAAGCGAGTATGCAGATCAAGTCTACTATCAAGCAAACAGATCTTTTCAGTCGAACATATTTTATAGTTGGAAACCACTAATAACTAGGTTCTACCTCACACTTGTGGGCATGCAGCTAAGAAGTGTTCTTTACAATATACATTTGGCGGTCCAGAAAAGTCAGTCAGGAGGTCTGACTAAAATAAATAGCATTTACAAATAAGTTTGTGGGTAAAGTTTTAAAAATTCATAAAATATGATCAGTGCTATACATATATATATATAGCCAGTGCTTTTATTATTACAGAATTCAAAGCATTACAAGAGAAGAAAAAACCCCACACAGACACATATGTAAACAAGCTCACTTCACCTGTGGAGTGTATCACCAGTGGAAGCCTTTTTAGATGTCTTGTTGATCGATAGATTGAGAAGTAACCTCTGCTTCTGACTTTATTGTGGTGGTGCTGGATATATCGTTCAAAAAAAACATGCAGAATCCATAAAATTACTTTGGCAATGATTATGACAGTCTGCACTTTAAGTGGATGAGTATAGTTTCCAGGGCACTTATCCTGATTTGGATTGGGGTAAGAACAAAACATAGCTGCTAAAAATGCTAGAACAACAAAAGCAACCTGCAAGAGAAGGAGACAGGAGGTCTGTTAAAAAACCATATACTCCACAACTCTTAACTTAAAAAGACAGAGAGAGAGAGATAAGCTTACATAATCTAGTTATCACATTTTACTTCCCAATTTGATTTTATTAAAGCAAAGATATTTATAAACATCAGACCCTCTTACCACAACTACCACGTCATTTCAGTCACATATCCATTAATGAAATTTATGAGTAATAACATTATCTTTCAACAACACAAACAGTAACCAGTTGGACAGAGATGAGAATCACCACTTTTCTCAGTACTTCTTCCACATCAGTTTCATTTTTACCTGAGCATCACCTTCAGAGTGAGTTAATCTTATTTCTGGACACCTTTTAATGAATCTTTTGCTTTAAGGAGAACTTTGAAAGTGTAAATAACGTCTTTTTAGACTACTCAGTAAGACCACATGGTTTGCATTYTTTTAGAGAAAAGAGATTTGTACAAGTGATAGTCACCCTCCATTAAATCTATTAGAGAAAACCTCCAGGTTATGATATCAAAACAAGTGAAATGAAGTGACACCATACTAAGTTAAAGTGAACTACTAACACTAGATAGGCACCTGCCTCAGCTGGTAATCATTAATATATTTAATATGCTAGGTTTTTACATTTTGCTCTGAATTCATAGTCACATCATACACTTTTCCTTCTAGACTAGTGGCATTCTGCCAGAACTTTTCCTGTCTTCTAGGTTTTGCTCCAAACTTTCAGCACCAGCAGTGAACAGCAGCATCAGCAACCTTCTGCTAACTAGAAGATATTCTTAGGTGGGGGTTACTTGGGGTGTATGTACATATACAGATTCGCTCTTAWAATCCTTACAGAATGTTTTCTTCATAATATATACTATCCCTAATATTTTCATTCAAGGAATGAAAAAAAAGTTATGGCGCTTTCATCCTGGTTCTCTATACACAATAGCAGTATTTTTAAACTGAACTAAAAACCAAAACAAGCCTACAATTACAAGTAAACTGAGCATTTCTATATGCAACAGAAATAGATTTGCATCAGGTCTACAAAGCTCTAGTCTTCCTATACACACATTTAGCAAAAAACACCCCCCCCCTCAAATATGTTATATCTCATTATTAATAGAAAAAACCCACAGAGCTGAAGATGGAGGAAAAAACATCTTATTTTCTTTTTTCAAACTTGATGTTCAATAGTTCAGCTGTACTGACTTAACTGTATTTAATGAACTTGTTCTCTCAACTCATTTTTCATATTTCTGTCACTTCTCAATTCAAGTTGCTTCACAAGCAACTATGTTCACAGAAATCAACTTTTTAAAAGCACTCAGTTACTCCTGATAAAACCCTTAGCTGGCTTGGCTTGCAAATAGCAATAACGGGGTAATAACGGGGGGAGGGCAGGGAGGAAGTAACTGGCACAGTCATCAGTACCAGGGAAGAAGGGGCCGGGGGGGGGGAGGGGCCTGTATTAGCCATAAGACTACAACAACTTCAAACACAAGTTTAAACCCCAAGTCATATCAAGTATGGGAGAAGTGGCCAGATTAATTGAAATAAGGGGAGTTAGTGCAAAACACTCATTTAAGGTATTTTACTATCTCCTTCTCCAGAAGAGCTAAGAAAAATCCAACTAACCCTTATTTTATTTGGTCACTTCAGTGTTAAATTTGCCATTTTAATACAGTAACAGACCCAGTTTGACTCCTTCAGATGTTAGGAATGTATTTCAGTGCAGAAAATAGCTATATTTAACTCCTGCAGGCTGGAATAGCCTAGCATGGCAGGCTACTACAACATGCTTGCATATATTGCTATCTACTATAGTAACTTATGCTAAAGGAAACACGTAGCTGTCAGTAAAAATGACATTACAGATGCTTTGCTGACATTTTGGTGTATTCCAACAATAGGCACCGTACTCCAATACAAGGAGCTTGTCTACAAACACAGTATTTATTCTTTTGAAGAGCAAAATTTAAGGGTTTTATGGTTTTATGTATATCTATATGCAAGGGGGGATTGGGGAAAGAAAGGGTTCATATAAAGAAATTTCTGGCTTGTAGCAAGGCTTGGCAAAGAAGCTATATCCAGCTCCCACSATGTAACATACTCCACCCACACACTCAAGAATTGAATGTTACTAGGCAACTGCACTGGAAGAGCTATCTGCTGCCTAACCCTACATCTTGTCACATGAGGAAGAAGAAATACTCCAAGTTACACACAAAGTATTTTAGAGATGCATTACACAGTCCTGTATAACATTATTATTCCTTATAACCTCTCCAGGATACTTGCCACTTTGGTAGGCTATGCATTGGAAGCTAACCTGATGCCTCCACATTCCAMAAGGTTTGTGCATTTGCAGAAGTAGAGGGGAAGGAAAWCCAATAAGCTTGCTTTGCCCATCCAGGAAAAAATGCTTCTTTTCAGCAAGCAACAGCATCATTTCATGTGACAGTTGTACTGCTGCATTTCACCAACAGAAACAATAATTCTCCATTTTGATCCAAGGACTGACTGGTCACTGCAGCAGGTTCAGCAATAGCAGCAAAACTTAGCCTGGAAAAGTGTGCATTGACAGAGGCCCAAGTAGTTTTCCCCCCTCTTTTCACCTCCTCACACTTCTCTCCATTTGCAGGAGAGGGCAAAACAACAGGAACAGAAGAGGCAGCGGTATTCTAGGATCTAGCTGACTGACATTTGGCTACGTCAGTTACAGCAGTATAGAGTAGAGATCCCAAGGCTTAGAACAACATTTACTGCTCTATGTCTACCTTTATAATGCAGACCTCAAGCACCATCCTAAAAGGACAGCAACAAAATGTTTTTCAGCCTTATACTCTTCACAAACCAGAACATCTAGTTTCCATTGAGGATCTCTGTAACCTATTCAGCAATACTGCAGTAGAAGTCTTACCTAGATCTGCCCAACAGACACAGATGGTCTTCACTTCCAAAATCAGAAGGTCAGAGCTTATTGTTTGAAAGGTTTATGCAGCTGCCTGAAGTGATGGCTTAGAGGTCAATATGCGTTTGTGAAGTTCTAGCGGGGTTGTAGCTTTTGGGAACACTGAACATACAGTTTTGTTTAAGATCAGGTGAATCTCCTAGTGCTATGTACCTCTCTCTCATGACCCTCTGGCTTTACAAACAAACACACACACACAATCTTCAGGTCTATATTAACAGCAATGATGCCATTATGCAAGTACCATTTCAGTTGGGTTTTGTCATCAGTGCTCTTCCCTCTTCCAAGTTTGGTTTCCATATGTGCACTAGTAACAATAAACATATCCAGCTTAAAGTATATGCTCACTACTAGACAGGAAACTAAGAGCTCTCTCTCTCTCTGCAAGTCCTACAGACTGTTACATGTAGGATCTGTAAATTTTACTCTTTCTGGGCTCTTTCTTCTTAACACCCAGAGCAGGAAATAATATTTGGATTCCTTTATCTCACAAGTCCTCCCC
>NW_028186757.1:2440659-2443845 GCF_003343005.1 Rhea americana | reverse complement strand
TCTTGTTAAAAATTTTTTTAAAATAGGAGCTAGGGCCCCAAAAAAAAAAAATCCACACACACCCCAAACACAACACTCACCTCCCAAAACCTGGCACAAGTTCAACTTGACTGTTTAGTTACACTGAGAAGAAATACCTTACCTTAATATCCCGTGAAATTAAGTTCAGCCTTGACAATGTATAGCATCAACATTATCTTAGCCATCTGTTATCTAGTCTAAGCAGTGCAGTAATATTATTTATGCTAATGGAACGTAGTACTTTTTAAAAGAACTACTTTTTAAAAAGACTTTTCATTCTAGAAAAGTGTCTCACAGCACGTTAGCACTGACAAATCAGAAGGAAAACTCAGCCAGTATCATACAGCACATACATTATCACAATTCCTGGGACAGCAACGCTTTGCTTGGTTTGCAAGAACAGTGTATTCACACATCAGTGGAAKGCTGTCCATATGAACAGTAATTCAGAATAAAGGTAGTAAGTTTTCACGAGGAAATCACTTTTTTAAAAAAACACTTACATGTATGAACAACAGAAAATTGGCAAGGAGGACTGCTGGGATAGCGCGAAATCTTGGCCTCAGTTGAGAATGCAATGCATGAGATGAAATAAGCGGCGCATCCAGTAGAGGATCATCTTCTAAACTCTGTGTTATTTCCAAGGAACCCTGAAGCCAGGGGAGGTGGAGAGGAGAAAAGGAGGAAGGAAAAGGGGAGAGAGAGAAAAAAGGAAAAAACCACATATGTAATTATATCTCAATCATAGGTAAACTTATGAAGCAAGGCACCAAATTTCAGTAGTGTCCTGTTAGCAACTTCAGCATTGGGGAAAGAACTATATCTCTTGGGAGACATGCTCCCTAAGTTGTAAGCAAACTAATTCTCAACACATCTTTATGTAATAACTCAATCACTCAGGAATCTGACATCTACTACTACCTAGTGCTGCAATGAGTCTTGAGGGACTTCAGTTAGCATATGCTTATTGAGTTCTGTGTAAGACTTTACTACAGAGGTTCTTCTTAAGATGAAGGAGAGCAAAGCCCTGAACAGTAAACTTGCATTTGGTTGTCACTCAAAGCAATGCCTGACGACCACAGATATAGCCAAGATCTCCATGAGGTACTTCTCTGGAGCCTTTGATAGGCCATGAGGTATCAGTATGCCTCCATGAGAAGGTAGAAACATTAAAGTTATTTCTCTCATGTTTTACACAGGTACTGCAAAAATCCTTATTATTCTTGCTTTTGTCAAAATGAAGTTACAAGAGATAACGTAGTCAGCTGCAGCATACCAGCAACACATAATTTCAGTTTCAAGAGATTCAATCACTAATACTACCAGCATACCAAAGCACCTATAGGAATATTTCTTCAGTAAGTGTCAGCTGGTTCAACTGAATCCAGGCAAGAGTGAAGAGAAAGTGCAGYGGCTCCCAGGAACTGGTCAAAATACTCTCTACTTCCACAAGACATACCTGCATCAACCTAACAATAAGGGCTGTATCAGGGGCCTTYTTTACGCTAGCTCAGATGTTCTGGTTATGCATGTTTCCCATAGTAAGTTTTACTTTTTTAAATAAAAAAAAAAATACAGACTGAAAATAAGCACAAGTGGAAGGAATACCTTTTCTCAGAGGCAAGAAGCTTGCTCTAATGGCCTGCATCTTTGCCGCTTCCAAACTAGAATAGAGCAGTTTGACAAACCTGAAGGTGAACATAYACAGCCATTCTGAATGAATAACATGCTTGCTGGTGACTCAAAACTCAAGCTTCTCTCCTGTTACCCTTCAAAGCAAACAAGCTGCAATATRGAAGGTAAAGAGCAGTGCTCCAGGTCCTTGATCAAGTTTTGACTTGTGTCCTTTGGAACGATACCAGCCACAGTAGAGAATAAAGCACACAGAGCGCAGAAATCCCTGCTGATGAGAGTGAGCATTGTCAACAGGTTTCCAAAGATGATCAGTGGAAGTTGCAAACTGGTCATCTAGGAAACACTACAAACACTTAATTTTTGCTGCAAGCCTTTCTATTGCTATGGATGAGGGAAATTAAAGCCAAGACAGCAAAACAGCTCACCCAGTACTACTCCAGAGTTTTAGCTACTCAGAGAAATACACCATAGTCCACTGGAACATTTATTGTTTTTAACCTGAGGGCTCCTCATAGCCATGATAGGAAGCAGAGTAAAGCTCAAGAGAAATGAAGTATTTCACCCTCCAAGACATAAGTACAGGAAGAAGAGAGCAAGATGGAGGGAAAGAGGCTTTGGATCTAGAACTAGCTTTATACATCACAAGAGCACAAGTATTTACTGGCTCCCCAGTCTTATTTCAGTAGCATACAGTTGCCTGCTATGAGGGTAGTAGTCATCAATGGTTATTTCAGCCAGAGATCAGTTTTACTTTAGTACTGTGAACACCACACTTGCCCAGTCATAGAAGACTRGGCCTCACCTATTTGACTGCTTTTTTCTTGACCTAACTGATTGCTTTCAGCCTTCTGATTAGGCTTGCCTTCAGCTGTAAGCAACTCTTCCTAAAACACCTACCTGATAAAATGACTTTTTACTGCAGACTTGAAGATCTACAGATGCTACCGGAGTGTTTGTGCTACTGCTATAGCCTCTAATTTTTGTCCCCCCTCCTTTTCRAGGGCCAGTTGTAACTTTAAGGCCTACAAGCAAGTGTGCAGGACAGGCGTGCCAGYAACCAAGACATCTCAACTCTTCCCTCCCTAATGCACAGCAACGATCTCTTTTCAGTCAAGACAATGTCCTTTGTATCACAGAAATACACAATCGCTTGCAAAATTCAATGACAAGCGAACTTATTCCTTTGCACACAGAGCTGCATCAGCTGCTCGGCCACACTGCTTACTGYGAGGGAGCCCACAGCCACCTTCACCTAGCAAAACACAGCCAGCGTTAGGAAACACCGGGCGATTTAACCTCTCTGAAGGGATATTAACACAGGCAGCGTGGGGAGCAAGGGAATAAAATCACGGGAGACGACGCTGATAACACAGTCTGACATAAAGAAAAAAAAATAATGAGCGTCCTAATTAGATCAAACTCAGRCTTCACTTAATTAGTCCCCTGCACCGCTACGCCAAGTGCCCAGCTCAACGATTTCGGCTAAAGAAAGAAGCCACCGCGCAGCCGGGCGGGCTACCCGCCGCGCCG
>NW_028186757.1:2439066-2440464 GCF_003343005.1 Rhea americana | reverse complement strand
GGCCTGTGCTGCGCGGCCGCGCTCCCGCCCGCGCTCACGTTGTCCAGCTCCCGCTGCCGCCCGGCCGCCGCCATCTCCGCGCCCCTTCTCCCGCCTCCCCAGCTGTTTTTAACCCGCGCCCCGCGCAGGCCCCGTTTCCCCGCCCCGCCATGATCGCCATTGGGCCCGGGCCGCGCCGCAGCGACGGCCCCGGGGCGGGGCCGCCGCGGGAGGGGGGTGCTGCGCCCGGCGCGGCCCTGCTGGGCCTCGCTCCCTGCCCTCCCGGCCTGCGGGGTGAGGCGAGCGCTGGCGGGGGGGTCAATTCTCTGCATTTGGGGGATTCTTCGGAAAGGGATAGCGTCTATGTACGGAGTAATTCCCAGTGTATTTCTTGTTCCGTGAAGTCCTGTTCATGCAGGAGTTKTCTTTTTCCATGTCCTGACACGCAGAGTTTAAGAGTGCACAAGATCTCAGCCAACCGTGTTTCTGGCTCAGTTAGTATTTGGGGGAGAACCACGTGTTTCCCTTTAAACCTGCCACCTGCCCCTTCCATTTTGGTAACCCTTTGGTCTTGCATTGGGAGAGGCAAAGAGCAGCGCATCGCCATTCGCAGCGTCCTGCCGGTCGCTCGCGGCTCCTCGGTACCCCTGGAAGCTGGCTGCTCCTAGCCTGCTCAGTCATTCTGCACGCAGAGGCTGTCCYGGCCGCTGATAATCTTCGTTAGCGTCTCCGAAATTTTTCAGCTGTATCTTTTCTGAAACCGGAAGGATCAGCACTGCACACAATGGTCAAGTGTGTGCACAGTACGAACGTGCAAAGTGGCGTTATTTATTATGTTTTGTGCTTTGTTCATTTGATAATACTTCTTAACGTTTAATTTGCTTTATTTGATTATTCCCCAGCCGTGACTAGATGTTACTGAGGACACTGAAGATGCTCAAAGCTGTGATAGTGGCTTGAACGAAAGCAGGTTTGTGTCATCTCCAGGTTGGAAGCAGTCTTCATGTATTACTTGAGAGAAGCCAGGACTGCGACCATCTGAAATAGTGCCAAAAGGAAAAGCTGCTTTTTTGAGGTATGAACTTCTGTCTCAAGCTTTTTTGTCTCTATTCCTGTACCTTTTCTCTTCTAGAAAAATCCCCGACAAAAACCTCCCATCCAAAGCATTTACATTCATGACTGGCATTCATTCTTGTTTTGTGTAGGTACACATATTTAACTACCTGGGCAACTACCTTAAATGGAAAAACGTACATTAAACCTGCTATTTTCAGTAAGATTAAGTTTAACTATAAAAGCATTAAGCTCCTGTGATATGAATCTCCCCAGTTTCATTTGGTCTATCCAAATGTTCTTTTTTTTCCTTCCTCTTTCCCATCATGCTTCCTCTTTGTTTTTTTTTTTTTTTTTTTTTTTTTT
>NW_028186757.1:2429563-2439041 GCF_003343005.1 Rhea americana | reverse complement strand
TTTTTTTTCTCCTTTCTCAGGAGAACAAAAATCTTGCTGATCAGCAGTCACAGGACTTAAAAAAGAGACTTTTTTCCTGTGACACTGAAGCAAGACCACTGTTCACTAATTGCTGCTTCAATAATCGGTGTCACTTTTGTAAGGTGTATTGTCTTGCAAAGGAGTTAGCTTGGCAAGTGTGGTCTACACCCACACAGATCTAATAACCGTATACTTTAAAGAGACGGATATTTCACTAGATTAGTTAAAAATTTGTTTGTGYAATATTTTTACAAGGATGCTCTATGACTGCTAGAACCTCCCATTTTTTCATATAACTATATAACTTATCTGCATCATTCCTTTGTTGACTCAGCTTTTACTCAACATTAAAAGAATGAGGTCTTCACGTTCTGTATGTTGTGCAAGGAATGACAATGTCTGGCTTCTGACTAACATGTCTGTTGTGGAATAACCAGAAATACTAGTATGCAAGATGCTGCAYCTCGTCACACAGCCGAAAAGCTAGCTAGAGTACCAGCTAATGCTAATGTCTTTGCTATTTTTCTTCAAATACACTTATTTATATTGGTTTTAAAAATACAGTAGAGCTTCTATTTAAATCAAAACAGTATTAAACTTTTTAAAGAAATCACAAACCACTTTCATCTTCCAGTAAAAAAAAAAAAAAAATCATCTTGTGTTGCTTAGCTACCGTTGCTTTTATTTATGACAAATATGCTCAAATGCACATTTATTTCTTGTATCTCCCACATTTTGTTTGCTTGCTTGCTTAGGTTCATACTTAGGAATGCACACGTTTTTCTCCTTATTTTGGGGGTTAGGATTCTGAATTTAGCATGGGTGATAACTTCAGCTGAAATAGTGTGTGCGTGGGAGAGAGATAATAAAAAAAAATAAATGATTTAAAACAGTTGTTTAGCAATATATGAACCAAGAAGCCAATAATCTGGCACTTGATTCATTACTTGGATGTACAAGCTTTGTGTAATTATTGTTACTTTGTATAACTACTTATTAGTATAATAATTTCAGTCATAGAAGTTCTCTGGTTCATCCTCTTGCCAGCCTCAGTAGAATACTATATGCTAACTGTAGTCTGGTTTTGCATGCTTACATCTAATACAATCAGGTGAGAAAACATGTAATTCCTCTACATGCCAGTAGCATAATAAATAAAAAGTGAACATAACTGCTGCTAAGTAGCTGTCATTTCTCTATGCTTGTTTAGAGATATTCTTGTGGCAATCTCTGTTCAGAGATTTATAAATTTGGTCTCATCTATGATCCATTAGTGCAAACTGTTGTATACTTATAAAACACCTTTACTCAATGGTCTGCACACATGCAGTAGAACATATGCATGATACAAGCAGTTGYACATTAGATTAAATCAAATACATAAATTCTTTGAAGTATAATTTTAGATGCCTRAAGTCCCAGCAGGGCTGCATCTATCAAGAGTCATTTGAATATGTATAATTTTATATATACTTGTAAGTAACGTTTCTACTGAATTTAAAATTAATTGTTTTCAAAATGTTACTGAAGGGCATAGTTGGGTAAAAATTAAAAGCTTAAATATTCAAATGCACAAATATTTATTGTATACATTATGTATACAATTCAGAAATATGTGATTATGAATTTCAACCAGTTTACTTAAAATATCATCACAGAATTCTGTTCTTGTTCTTGACACTCAATCTGTGCTGTGCTTTGCTAAATCAGTTGRATTACTAGATTCACAGGTAATTATTATTGTGAGAGGTTTTAGTGATGTAAATACAGTTCTCTCTCTTCTGCTCAATTCTTGTTTCAACCTCTGGCAAGTTTTGTAGACATTGTAATTTTAGTGTACCTGACTTGAATCTCCACTGTTGAGGGTTGATCCAGTGCTAAAAGTCTAAGACAGGATGAAATGTGGCCCATTCTTATATTACTTTCTCTGCAACCCTAACAGTGAAAGAGCCTGATAAAGGTAGGATAAAAAAGATGTGGTATGGCCCAAAAATGCCATGTTATGATGTCCTTGTTTTCTGACTATGCCTGAGAAAAGTTAACATAGATTAGAGCATGCCCAGGTTTAAATGCTGTACTCAGACATAAGTCCTTCCATATGAACAATAATTACAATATTTGGGGGCTAATTTCAGTTGTATCCTGATAAAGAGGCCTAAAGATTACTCTTTACTTTTGCAGCTTTATGTACAATTTAGCATTAAGAGAAGCAGAATTGGACTCAGWGTGTTTCTCACATAAGGTGTAATCATTTCTTATTCATATTACAGGCACATTTAGGACTTAAACTGTATTCAGTTATGTGTAAAGAATACAGTCTCTGTGCTTTGAAAATATAGGATTGGGACAGATATCAACACGAACTAAAAATACAAATGGGAAGTGAAAAAGGTCAAAATAACAGTAAAGACATGCATTTGCATGAATTGTTAACAGTCATACTGCCATAGGTGAAGCCTATATTCTGGCCTCAGAGTACAGACGCATCACAGCTTCTTGTTTTATCTCAAGCCTCTGAAAGTTTTTAAAATTCTGTTGAAATTAAAAAAACAGTTCACAAGTAAATATATATTTAAACTAAAGGAATGTTTCTCAGTGTGTTCAATGTCCARTCTTCACGTAATGCATGGTACATTTCATGTTAAGGTTTCTCTGGTGAGCAACATGGAACTGTTTATATACATTAATCACCTAATTAAATTGCCAACTGCTATGAACCTTTGGCTTCATAAATAAAATACTCATTAAAAATCCTGTAGTCCCATTTTCATTTAAACACAAGATACTGAAAGGAGAAGAGCAGCATAATACTGGTTTAAATAGAACTCTTACAGTCTTTCACTATTTTAAGTACAATTTTGAATGCTGGAGGCTTGGTGTTGCCTTTGGATAACTCTTCCACTTTATTAGTACCAGTCATTTAGGAAAATGTTCTATGTGTCCATGAAGGAGTCCAGAGATAGCTGATAAAAATAAGTAGATAAAAGTTATTACATCCGAAGAGAAAGAATTTGAACTGCTTAATGTAGATGGGACAGAGGAAATAATAGATGATGAAAGAACTGTGAACAATAGAATGAATACTCCTACTTACTTTCTTCTATGCTACCAAAAGAGAATTTCAGCTATTTTCAAAAGCAGTTACACTGAGGTTAAGGAAAGGATGCAATTTTCTATTCAATATATATTTGTAGAAATTACATTAGAATTATRCAGTAGAATATAAATCAACCTTTGGAAACAAATATCACAATATATTTTATTTACCTTACCTTAAAAAAAGATTTAGAGTTTTCAGTTGTCCCGTGTGACAGGACAAGAGGCAATGGGCAGAAATTGAARCACAGGCAGTTCCGCCTGACCATGAGGGGGAATTTCTTCCCTGTGAGAGTGACAGAGCACTGGACCAGGTTGCCCAGAGAGGTTGTGGAGTCTCCTTCTCTGGAGATCTTCAAGGCCYRCCTGGMTGCAACCCTGTCTAASATGCTGTAGGTGACCCTGCTGAGCGGGGAGGTTGGACTAGATGATTCTATGAAATAGCTTAAGGCTTAAGCAACCCCCTTATTTGCTGTGTAAAGAAAATGTTTCCATTTTGCAGAGTAAGTCTTAAATCAGCATTAAACTTTTTAAAGAAATCACAGATTTTATCATTTCTGATTTTTCAAAATCACATTTCTGTTTGTATTGCATTATGAAGCCATCACAATAGAGCAAACATATATTTGAATTATACTATGAAAGGGAAATGCAGGGCTATTTCTGAAAATATTTGGGTTTACATTATATGCAATCTAGAGTGATTTTCTTAAAAAAAAGAGGGATATTTCAGATAATTTGCTTCAAGAAATTACTAGCAAAATTAAAATAAAGATGGGGGATAAAATCYGAAGAAAAAAATACTTTTTACCACAATTCTTTTCCCATTTTCTAAATCTTTTGACTGAAGATCATTAAATTAACTTCTTGAGAACTAATTTGCATAATCTAATTATAGCTGTATAGTTAATTATTAGCATTTTGATAAGGTTTTCCTTTGAATGTTTTAGATTTTGAGGTTGTCTATTTTTTTTCTCCACTATATAAAGTCTGCATCACGATGTTCTTCATTTGCATCGAGAAATTGGCAAGAGACTTTCACTGATGCTACTAAAAATACTATTCCAGGAATACCATAATAAATACTCAGTCTGTGAGCATCTGTTCTATAACAGTATTATTTCACTAAACGTTTTCATACTTYTTTTTACTTAAATTTCCCCTCATTTTTAATTTAGTATAATAGAAGTCCAGACACCAAAAATACAAGATTGTTCCAAACAAGGATTTACTGTTTTTTGAACAGCAGCATGACATGTTTTTCATTTTCTGTGAGCTGTTTGTGCAAAATTATATGCAGTAACCACATCTCTGTGATTGTCATTGTTACGACTCCTCAAACACCATCTTTTAGTATTTTATCATCAATCTTATTGCTTCTTTATACAATAAAATTTTGTACAGTATGTGAACTGTATTCCCCACCTGCTGCTTCTCAGTCAACAATATTTTTCAGTTTTGTTGAATGCCTCCTCAAGTGGCACAGAGTGAAAATACTACTCCTGTTGTATTAAGAGTAGTACTACTCTTATTTATATGCATATGAAACAGCATATATATTCAGATTGATCCTTTCAGCATGCTTTGTCATGCCTCACAGTGTAAGTTGCTTCCAATTACTGTTTCTCAGGTGAGTTCACTGTATGTATGATTACAGTCATTTTGCTACAGGCCACTCAAGGCCAGAACTGTTTMAATTAATCGAATTTCTCTGTATAGTTATACATGCAGTGAGCACTAGATGGCAGCATAATAATTGGTTAAATGTAAATGCAACTTATTTTATTAGCTGTATCTATTATCTTCTCAAAAAGGTGTTTAATAGYTCATTGAATTGGTTGGTACTATCTTATAATACTGCTTTTGGGGAATAATTATGATGGACCACAAGTACACTGACTTGGGACATRTATCTGATGGGTATGGTACTGGAGCTTTCAGGTATTATCTATAAAAATAACTTTTCACTTTGTTTTTCAAGAAAATAATGTTTTTGACAAATCAGACATTATGGAACATAGGACTAATCTATATTTGTTTAGTTTAGTTTTTTAATAAAATGATTATCGAGATAACTTACTAGAACAAGAACGCTACCATAAGAGTCACATGGCTATAAGGTGAATTGACTCAGCTCACCAGTCTGAGAGAAATCTAAAATTTTTGATGGATTTTCTGTCGGTTCAGTGAACTGAACCCCCTCACTATGGAGACTGAATTGCTTTATCCAATGCACAGGAAGCAACACAAATCTGCAGATAAGGGAGTAAGAGCTCAACCACATCTTTCACAAACATACCAGGAGTACAACACATGTGAAATCCAAACCTGGATGGAAATGGGCCTCAGATCTATTCATAAAGATTTCTACTGTAATTTCTTAGTAATTTACTAGTATGAATCAAAACCATGATCTCCACTTGCTTCCACTCACAATGCTTGCTTGAACTAGGCCTGCTTCTTCCATGACTCTAAAATGAACTCGCAGCTGCARTGAACACTGTGCTGCCCAGAACTGACCACAAATACTTGACTTCTCCATTCTCAGGAACTTGGAAACTTCGTACTATTTGCTTTTCTGTTTGTCCTTTCTTTTTCGAAACTAAGATTGGAGTATTTAAAGTCTGTTTGCTAGACTGTGTGCCATATCAAATCTTTTTGGAAACTACACATTTTTTGGTTTTGATTACTGGAAACACAGTTAATAATTACTARTTTTACATTGTCCTTATGACAAGTTCTGTGAACTTTTTACAAATAGGTATTACCCTTCATTTGTTTTCATTAAGTATGTATCATTCTTGGTGCTCCATCAATTGCTTACGCAGAAAAATAATACTAGAAAAAAAATAAAGTATTTTTTCCATGCTTAATTGTGTTTAACTGATTTTTGTCACAGTACAATTTATTTTTGTTCTGCTATTCCTCTTTATTTCGCACTCCTAACTCACACCTCTTTCTGCCTACTCTCCAGCACATACTCCTCTGAAATTTGGTCCTTTTCTCCTCTGTCTGCTGCATGCACTTTCTTGCTTTTCTCTTCCATGTTACTTTTCAACTCAATTCCTATCAGCTGCATTCATGTCCGTAGATCAGTGGTTCTCTGAAACTTTTAATACTCCATTCTTCTGAAAAAGAAGTCTCTTGCACTAGAATAATTCATTGTAACGTTAATGCTTGATTAATGCTGCTATTAGTGCTAGTATGTTAGACAAAGAACGTAATAATAGGCAATGTCTGTATTGACCTGAAGTCCTGCCATGAATCCACATAGGTAAGTTCTTGTGGAGCTACATAGATGCAGGGTCTTGTCATATAAAGTCTGTTGCTGATCTTACTGGGGATGAAATGCATAGGAAAAGGAATGGATGTGTGCCCTAACACAGATGGTTGTACAGCCCCAAAAGATGCTGAATAGGAAAAATACATATTTGCATAAATTTTGTACATAAATTACCCACAACAAAATTCAGTAAGATGCAGATATAACAAATAAAAGCTGAGAGAGGGAGGAAGGACCTCATTTTTTCCATTTGCAACAGCAGCAAAAGAGCAATACCTAAATCTTCAGCTTCAGCCCCTTTCTTTCCACTTTCTTTTTCACAGAAAGAATCCTAGTCTTAGTAAGAATTTATTTTAATGTTATCTGTGCCTAAATCTAATACAGATTTCTTCTAACATGACCATGTCAGCATGGTGTGATACCTTAAAGAAGTTTGTAAAACACCATATATGCCTGCAGTTACACTGACCAGAACTGCTTTTTTCATTTGTAGGAGAGGCTTACTTGTGGGATTGTCTTCGTAGAAAGTATAGCTTTCCTAACATAGCTGCATTTTCAGTAGATGTACTTTGCTGGTATTTAATATCGGTATTTCTATGTTGGTAAGGTACTGCTAGTGTCAATATATCCCAAGAACTCTGCAATAGTTATTAAATGTTGTCTTGCAAGCACAGAGCTGGCTGCATTCCTTTGCAACTCTCCAAAACAAGTGGGAAAGGACCGAGGGTATTACAGGGGCAGTCCTAAGCACGAAAGTGAATTTCCTCAGTAAGTGTAGTGATTTGAATTGCTGCTTCTTAAACAAAAATGGCAGCTGTTTTGTCATAGTAAGAAACTCAGCCTATTTCCTTTGAAAACTACATATATATCTACATGCATATGTAAACTACATTGTTCTCTAAAAGTTCTGTCAAAGCAGAAGAGGTATTAGATCAATCAGAATCTTACAAAAATCCAACCATTGCATTTAGAAGATGTATTTCCTTGCAGCTGGAGAACGGTATGTAGTATTTGCTTTGCCATAACCATGCAACGTATTTGGATACAATCATTTCTATGAGTATGATTCCTTTCAGGAATTATTGAGGTACAAAGACATAATTTTAGAAAGAAAAAAGATTTCCTGCCCTATTTGTGTCTCTTTCTGATGTTCTACCTCACAGGAGTTTCTTAAACTAATACTAAACATTTGGCTGAAAAGCTAAAAWAACACTGCAAGAAAATGACAGAACTCACAGGCTGGAAACTCTTAATTTAAGAATGAACATTATTAAAAAGTTCTGCCTTGTTAACAAGACGTAGAATCAGCAACTGCTTATGTGCTTACAGCCAAGTAGCGTAAAAAAAGCCCTACATCAGCTTCCATAGACTTTTCATAGACTAATGTGAAGCCTTAAACACTGTGCAGTCTATTGGTGCTAAGATTCGCTTAGGTCTCACAGATCAGCAAAAGCTAAGACCTCTGTCTTTCAAAATAACCTGTTTACTCTGGGATGCAGTAACCTGAAAGCATGATGTGACAGAGGTCAGAAACAATCTGATGCAACAAGGGCAGACTGCTTAGGAACTCGTAACTCAGAACTCGTCTCCAGGATGCCCCACTGAGCAGACTGAAGGAATACTTTTAAACCTCCATTTCAGAATGTGTTATTGCAAGCTGGTCCCTTTGGAGCAGATTGCAGGCAAGCGGGTTTTCTTGTTTCTCTTTCAAATCTTGTAGTTTGTCTTCTTCAATACAACCCAGGGGCAAACTTAGTTGTCTCTTGAGAAGAGACAAATTCAACAACTTACAAAGCTTTGTAGAAACAGGCACTGTCAATTGCGATGATTCCATTTAGAAAACCTCCAGTGGAAACCTATTGAAAGATTTTTGAAGTGTTCCCAAATTAAACATCACAGCTTAGTGAAAGAGAATTGGTAAACGGAGACATAATTTGAGAGAAACTGAAACTGCATTTTCCTAGTGAGAATATTATTTAAGATTAGCAATCATGAAATGATGAATCATTAAAATGCATTTAGTTTTAATAACCTCTGATTTCATTAGCAACACTGGGGAAGGCTTTATGTGTCCATCTACAATATTCTTTGCCCAAAATACACTGCCATTTTCTGTTTTGCCTTCTCAGAATGCGCTGTCCTCAAACTTCCCTCACTTTCAGAAAAGTACTTTTGTTCATTTAGTGACAGATTTACCAGTTTTAGATAACTTTGTTGATAATCGAATCTCTCACACCAGTGGAGAAGCATTTTATTTTTACAGAATTGCCAGTCGTAAATACCTTAACTGAAAACTTACCAAGTTTTCAGCTTGATAAACACATCTGCTACCACCACAGAATCTTCTCCTTAAGATTTAGGAGTAAATTACAGAGGGTTAAGTAAAGCAAAATCTTGAACCCTCCAAGACAGAAGTCACTGAACACAGTAGTCCTCAGTTCTGCTTGCGTTGGAGTAGCTTCGGAAGATACGTATTTGAAGTAGAACCCTGTCCTATTTGTGGTGTTTTTTTTTTTTGACATTCTGCATCACAGAAGCTACTGAAACTAACATTAAAACAAAACAAAACAAAAAAAACCCACTTAAATGTTGGGGAAGAACGTGGTTATGTAACCCAAGACTGGAGGAAGGCAACAGCTCCGAGCAGAGCGGTGGCCGCTCTCCTGGACCGGACGAAGAAACAGCGGACGTGACCGATCCGGCGGGAGTCGCGGCGAGCTGCACCAGACCTGCTGGAAGAGCCCCCCTCYTGCGACCGGCCCCCGCCCTCGCCCTCCGGAGAGCTCCGCTCCGGCCCCTCAGAGCGGGCGGCCGCCCGAGCAGCCGCTGGGCCGGCCTGCGAGGCGGGGCAGGTGCCCCTCCGCAGCCCCTATCCCGGCTGGGGATCTCCTCACGGAGGAGACTTCCGACCACAGCCTTTCACASAAAAAGAGGGGGGCGGAAAGTCCCCCGTGCCCAGGGACAGAACCGCGTCCCCAGCCGTCCTCGCCACTCGGCGCCGCCTGGGCTAGGCGCGCTGCGGAACGGCCTGCGCGCTTGGCGGCCAGCCCGGCACCGAGCGATGGCGCCGCGAGGGGG
>NW_028186757.1:2422991-2429152 GCF_003343005.1 Rhea americana | reverse complement strand
GGGGGCTCGCCGTGCTCTCCTGAGCCGCCGGCCGGAGCCGTGCGGCTGCCGGGGCTCGCGGGCGCCTCCCGTCTGCGGGGGCGGGCGGGCGCTGCTCCCTCCTCCTGCGCCCCCTCCGCTTCCTCCCTGCGTGGGACTCGGCGGTCGCGGTCATCGCGCGTACACTTGTCTGCTCGGTCGGTTGATTTTTTTTTTAATTAATCACTTATTTATTTAGGAGCAGCGTGTTAGGCAAGCCGTGCATTTCCCACCGTGCTCCCTTTGGGTTCGTTCCCAATTTTACATGTTACCCTTCGATGTAGCTTCATCCCACCTGCTTCAGGATCTCCTGTTTTTAGATACTTTGTCGTTGAGGCGCTTAAACTAAATAAAATCGCTTAGGCACAGCTTTGGCCCAGTCGCTGAAGCTGCAAGATGGACTCGAGTAACTTGAAGTAGGTAAAGAGGTCTTCAAAAGAGCGGGTGCATTGCTGATGCCTTTGCGGGCTTCAGTACCGTAAGACAGAGTCATCCTTTACCCAGGACTTCACCAAACGGTTTGGGACCTGGCTGGACCTGCTCCGCCCGCCCCGGCCGTCCCGCGGCTCTTCGCACCGCTCCTCGTGCGTTGGCCTGTGCTGCGCACGTACGAGGTGCAGATGCGTACGTATCAGTAGCCGGTGCTTTGCTTTGGGATGCAGAAAGGTGCCACAGAGTCCCTGGGTTCGATAAACGTGGAGCTTAATTAAAGCTTAATTTAATTAAAATTAATTAAAACTACCTCCCAGTTAGTTTGCGGTGTTGTGAGCGTTCCCTGATGTCGCCGATTCCTGCGTATGTTGTTTTTTGAACGCTGATCCCTATGTGTGTCATATAAATTGGAAGGGTAATATTCAGTCTAAAGGAATATGCTAGCTAATATTCCCCCTCCTTCTTTTTTAAAAAAAMCTCAAAACTGCATCACGTTTGCATGTTCTGTAACATGTAACATGGACTTTTTCTTACTGATGCAAATCTCTGTTACATGCCCCCTTCTATCCTTTGAATCCTTTTCAAAAGGGAGTGTGAAAAAAGTTTCACAACAATTTCGAAATTCATAGCAGTTTGATGTGGAGTCTAGTAAGTTGCCAGTAGTTTGAATTCTGTAGATGGAACTTTCGTTAGTTGTTATCTTTCAGACACATTTTTTTWAAAAAAATTTTTGTTGATTGATGCAGTTTCATGCTGTTTCACCCTGAAATTTTGTTACTAGTTTGGGAATCATGAAAAATAAAGCCTAACTGGTTTGCAGCTTGTAGTAGTGCACCAGGGTATAGAATTCCAGTTAGAAGTCTTAATTATCTTTCATTTAAAAAAAAAAAAAAAAAGTTTCCTCAGACATACCTGAGGAGAAAGTTTTAGGTGTGGTGGAAGAGAAATTGGAATTCTTGTAGTCGAAGCATATATTAAATTTGACTATTCTTACTCTAAGTAAGTAAGATCAAGTTTTTATTTGAAATCAGCTCTCTGATGTAACAGCGTCAGCTGCCCCATGGGCTGCCAAAATACTCCTCCTATTTCCAGTTTGGAGGTTAGGGAATAAAGTTACGTAGTATAGGTGAAAACATGACTGATAGTCAACAATAATATAACTTGCCATGTAAGAGCAGCATCATGGCTGCAGACATGAAACTCATTGACATGGCCTGAAATTTAGATAGTCCTGGCAAATGAGAGGTGTACCGTATCGCTTTTCTACAGAATTTAAGTTTTATTGCATAAAGAGGTAATTATAATTAGAACTAATGGTTTTCACACTGCAGAGCTCTCTTTTCTACTATTTTGGATTTTTTTTTGAGAGAAGAATTAAGATTTTAGTGTGTGTCCCCCTTTTTTTTCACTTTTCAAAACATGGARTGGATCAGTAAAACTATCCGATTGTTGTCATACGTTTCATGCCACTGCTTGGAAAAGACTGAACAAGTGCAGTTGTCATCATGTGGGCTTTCCGTCAGGGGAGATGAGTTCGAAGCCGCATGAATCAGTGAGTGAGTGGCCTGGTGGAAGGGCAGAGAACTGCTCTTTTCTAGCGTGTGGTGACAACTTTGAGAGACTGATGTGATGGATGCTTCATTCTGGTGCGAATCTGTACTGGCACCAAGATAAAAATTTAAGGACCTCTGCTTTTCTTAGAATTTCAGAATTTGTTAAAAACATTCTGTGGCATCACCTTCATGTTTTTGTTTATGGAGCTTGTTGTTAGCTCCATATGTTAGCCTCTGTCAACCTCATTAGTATTGAAGACCTACTTATTGCTAGCTAAGGAATTCTGCGAACATTTTTTTYCCCCCCATACATTGTTGCTGTTAATAAGGAAACTGAATTTGGCTGAAGGAAGTAATAAGTTGAAGTGCATTTTCTTTTTCTCCAAGATAACATGGGRTACAATAGAGCAGCAGAACTGGGAGTAGACAGAAGTATTAACTTTGTTCTTTTTTTTCTTAACAGATGTACCAAACTTTGTCATCAGAAGCCCTTGGATCTAAAAGATGATAACACCGAGAAACACTGTCCTATTACAGTAAATCCATGGCACATGAAGAAAGCTTTCAAAGTTATGAACGAATTAAGGAGGTATTACTTTACTGTATACATCTTCTGGCATTCATAATACATGTTTAGTTTCAATTGYGTGTATTAAGTTTGTTCTAAAAATGGAGCATGCGGTTCCAGAATTTTCACTGATAAAACGAAATATACAGTTAAGTGATAGCTGAATGATAATCATGTGATGTGATGGGTACAGTRTATTTTTGCCCCTCCAAAGTTAGTCAAAGCTGGGTTTATGGAACTTGAAAAATACTTGGAGGATGTTGTTAAGGAATTACACCTGTTGATCTTGTATTGTATATAGTTGATCCTGGATAGATTAAAAGTGACCTTTTAGTTGAGCCCGAGACTCTTAATGTCTGATATTGATCTTTTGCAGTAGTCTGCAGACTGAAAAAATGCTAAAACTTTATAACGACAAAAGTTACAGTCTAAGAAATGTAAACCAACTGACGGTAGACTTTCTCTTCTTAATTATCTTGCATTTCCCCTAGGAGAAATCAGTGAACTCCCATATGCTGAAAATCGCTTTTCTAGATAAAGTCTTGTAAGACTTCAAGTGATAGAACCATCAGTTTCAGCAAAACTGGGAGACTGGTACTAGTGCTGTTCTTAGCACCCATATTGATTTATTTTGTACAGATGGGTAGGTGAGATGGTGCTGAAAGCTGTGACAGCTGGTAATTAGGGCTCACAGCTATCACTGACAGTACTTTCAGCTTTATAGCTAAGAACAATGGAGAAATGAAATAAATAATAACAATAAAAAAAATTCTCCAGCATAGACAATACCTGAGGGTGCTAAAAGTCCTGTAGCCCATTGTTATTTCCCATATGATTTTAAAAATCGGAGAGGCTTCATTTGAGGGGGAAAAAACCCCAGCAACTGATATTAAAATGGTCTATTTCTTTGATCTTCACTTGTTGTTTATGGGTAAATCTTTAATACCACGGTAGATACTGTGATCAGATCAATGTATTTATCTAGCTTTGATGGTTTCTGCTCTGCTGGAACACTGGAGAAAATCATACACTCTGGCTAAAAATTATTTAAAACTTGCTTAAAGATTCCCATAGTCTGAGGATAATGAGACAAGAGCAGRAACTATTTTTCCAGTTTATAACAGCTTAGTTACCTGATGCTGGTAGGACAGAAYGTTTATTGCTTCATCTTCCTTATGCCTCTGACTTTTTCAAGGATCCTAGTAACTGCATTCACTGTCTTATGGCTACTAGTGCTCTATCATACTGCTTGACTTTCTAAAGATGAGGAAGAGTTTAGATAAGGAAACAATTTCCCAGAATGAGTCTTAGATTATAGCAGTTCCAAAAGTACTAAACCTTACCTACATTCTCTTGTGTTGCAAGTAAAACAGACATAATCTTCCAGCAGAGTGCATTGTTGAAGGCTGTGGATTATTTTAAGAATATACTCTAGTTTCCATGGTTACTTAAATTCGGATTGCTGTAGAAGCAATTTGAGGAATTTTGTCTTACATTTATAAATAGTCAAAGTCTGAGCAGGAGCAATGCCATGTAAACCTTAGGTGGGGTTCTACTTATTAGGGTAGCTGACACATCAGTGTTTAGTGTTCAGTGCTGAAAAATGATTTMATTTGAGTACAGCTTCTCTTAAAATGTTAAATGCTAATTAGGTAAGATTATAAACATTAATAGCTGCAGTCATTTAAATTTGAAATAATAGACTGAAGTATTTTAAACCTATTCCAGACWGCATTATTCAAAATAAAGACCTGATTTTAACCAAGTTAATACTATTTCAGATTTTATTGACTATATTGTTAAAGTGATTTTCATCTCAGTTCATTTTAACACAAGCAGGTGTTTGCCACAGGTGTACTCTCTTGAAAGCATACAGCTATTGAAGAAATTCTCTCTTGCAACACTTAAAATCCATTATTTTTCAGGGTTCTTAGGTCTAGGAATCTATGTTACATTATTGGCTGCTGGCAGGTTACCTGATTTTATTAGCTCATAAGAGTTTTTCTTTGCTTTAAATTTTGAGAAATTTGAGTAATTTTGTCCTTGGTAATTTTTATCATTTCGTTACTCACCATCACCTCAACACTGAATCAGAGAATCACTGGGATGTCTAATTAGTTCATGACACATGAAGAAATTGCACTTCAATGCCTATCTTTGTTCTTCATTGTAATTTGCTTTCGTCACAGTGGAATTTGACCTCACCTATATTTGCTAAAGTTTTTATTCTTATTTATAAGACTTTATTGCATTTTTTTTGAAGATGTGAATAATGAGCTCTTTTCCCTTATATCTCAATGGAGAATAATCTGCAGTTTGGCAAATGATGATTTTTTTTTTATTCTGATTTCATCTGTCAAGATGGTGTACTGCTGTGGCTCTGTGCATTCAGCCAGTCTGAATTATTACAAAATTGCAGAAGAATGTAAGCCTTTACAATATAAGTTATTTTGCCRACATGAAATGTGCTAAATTGCTATAGAAGCCACAAGATGTTTGCACCAGAGTATAAAATTTAGTTTATGAGCTTGTTTGACTGTTTGTTTAGCTTATCATCCCTGTAGGGCATATTCACCTAGTGCAGTTCCAGACTATAGATGCATATGGGCCATCCTCAAAATAGTCAGCTGTGTCTGTATTGTGCAATGTAGTTAATGAGCTAGAGTTTTGCATTGATGTAATTTTATTGCTTGAGGCTTCACTATTATATCTGGTACTTCTGTGCAACCATGTATAAAACCTTTTATGTTACTGTTTTTGGGATAAGTGTATCTGTGAAAAAGTTGGATATATGGCTGGTGACCTCTTGTTTGTGGCTTTCTGTGTCAACTTATATATGATAAATTTAATGGTGGTTGTTCTGAAGCTCCTCTGAATTCTGTGTTCCATATAGGCTTGATCATTGCCTTAAATTATATATTTTTTTTGATAATCATATTACAGCCTAAACTAGTTACTGAAAGTAACTAGCCTATTAAGAACTGAAAGTGAATTTAAAAACAAAAAGCAAACAAACAAAAAAATAGCCCTCTAATTCAGGGCTTACAGCATGGCCCCAAATGTCAATTGTGGCCCGAAAAACTTCTGGCTTGTGGCATCCACAAGGACTTGTTACTTGAGGCTGTGCTCAAAGAATTTGACTGATCACAGAGGCTGAGCAGTGAACAGTGTTTTCTTGGGACCAAGGTGAATGTCCGAACAGTTTGACTTAAAGCTCCAGCTCTCTGTTRGAACAAAAGTGCAACTGCTAACACCAAGGCGGGCTCCTACTCTGTGTGATAGTGGCAAACACTGCTAGAAGGCAGATTGTTAGAAGGTCTGCCTTCTAATAATGGTAAATATTCAAGAAAAGTAAAAATTTCTAACCTCAGAATTAATKAGAACAGGGATCACTGGTTTCACATGCAGTTCTGCAGACAGCCCAGGTCCTTGAAGAATATGCTCTGTTAATGCATACTCTCYGTCTCCCCCCACCTTCCTTCTTTGTTGCTCTTGTTCTGTCAGCTGTATGTTACTTTTGTAAAGACAGTGCTGGAATAAGGAAGAAATAAAAGGTCGCTATTCAGGTGCTGGGAAACTGCAACTTTCTT
>NW_028186757.1:2359871-2422971 GCF_003343005.1 Rhea americana | reverse complement strand
ATCTGATTATAAAGATTAACAGTTGTGATGGATTTAATTGGAAGATGTATATCCAGTAGCTGTAAACTGCATTGGAAACATTGGTGCTAGGAATGATTAAAAATAAGAGATTTCTTTACTGCAACAGAAGAGGGAGGAAATATGATGTATTGCAAAAGACAGGCATGCAAATGAGTGTAATGAAGATAAAAATTCAGGCAGAATATAGAKATAACTAACAAATTCTGAAGTAATTTGAGTAAAAAATAATTGCTATATATTGAGATCACAACTAAAGTTTGGATTCTTCATGACCTGGAAAGTCTTATTTCTTACCTTAGCTTTTTAGTGTTTGTGTGTATCAAATTCCTTTTTCTATCATAGGTATTAGAACAGGCTCAGACTTCCAGTGAAAAGGTTTATAAATTAGGCTGATAAAAATTTTGGTTGATCAGTACAGAAAACTTTTTATCTATGTAAGARACCACAATTCAAAGCACAATTCAATTATTTGCTTTTAGAAAGTTCYGTGTACCCAACCACCATCTGCAGTCCTACTGAGTAAGAGTCATGTGGTTTTGTAACACATTTAAAAACACTGCTTCATCAACATTGTCTCCTACCTTTTTCTGAGGGTATGAGAAGAGAAATTGTGTGATATTATATGTTTTTCTACTGTAGTTTGCATATGTAAAACTACTTTCTCTGRTATTTCTAAATAGTCAAAACTTGCTGTGTGATGTGACGATAGTAGCTGAAGACATGGAAATTGCAGCGCATAGAGTTGTGCTAGCCGCCTGCAGCCCCTACTTCCATGCCATGTTTACAGGTACCAAATGTTTCAATATTTACTGTCTTCTAATCCAGTCCAACTGTGTAAAACAAAATTAAATGACTTACGCTTTTTAGGATCTTATTTAACTTGTAAATAAGAKAATAGGAGGTTTGTGGTTTTGGGGGGGGTTGGTTATTAATTCATTCTCAGTCTAAGGACATGCTGGCATCTTAGATAACATGCTGAATGCTTTAAAAAGTCTCCTTTATGTAGACAAATTTACATACTAAGTGATCCAGGAATAGTAGAGTTGTTATGACCTTTATGGCTATAATAATCTCAACTTGTACAAAAGAAGGTTAAAATAGCTTTCATTTGAATTTTGAAGTAAATTGTGTCCTTTAACAACTGTTCTTCCTGCTGCTATATTCTTCAGTCCTAGAGTATTCTGGGCTGTTAGTAGATGTGAAAGCTTTCTGTGGCTTTGGCAGCCTATAGCTAGAATGCATGTTTCAGTATTCTTTGGATAATTCTCTGTGACAGATGTACTATGCATCATTGCCACAGCTTCTCTGTGAGGGCTTGATTCTGCCTCTGCTTGCTGCATGCTGGCCAAGTTATTGCTGTCTTGCTACAACAAGAAGGCCTGAGGGCTTGCAAGGATAAAGTAGATTTGGATTCATAGTACTTCCCAGTTGGATTCCTGTGCTGTGAATTTAATTCCATGATAGTTATAAATCATGTGGAAATCACACTGTGGAATTTGATGTCAAAGTGAGAACACTACTAAATGCATGCTAAAATTAATTTCTGAAGTTTTGCTTATTCCTTCTCAGATCTTGTGCCAGTTTGGTCCTTAATGGTAACTGTCTGAAACTAAAAGAATTCTCAGCARCATGTTACTTCTGGCCACTTGCTCAGGTTGAAACAGAAATGTGACTCTTACTATGCCTGTATGCAAGCAAAATTGGGTTTTAATAMCTGTACTTGTTTGCATTTGAAAGACTTTGGTATCTCAGGGAAGAAGCTAATTGTTAGCAGTTGCTTTATTGAAACTGAATAGGTATATAATCCAGCATATTCTTGATTTGTTTAATGCATGGATATTTTGGCACAGGCAGAGCTAAACAAAGAGTCCTAGTAGAAATAAACAATTTAAGTCATATATTTGGAAWAGCACAGAGCTCCCATATAAATAGCCATTTCTCTAGCAGGTCTTTAGGTTTGTATCTGTGGTTGAGGCAAACATTCGGAGTAAGTAATGCATTCTCTTAATTTTTACTGTTCTGTGTTGAGTTAAAATGAAAACACCAGTTCCCAGTTTCTTTGTYTTAGTAATAGAGAAACACAAGCCTATTAAGCCCTGTAACAAGRGTTGATTATTGTTGATTTTCACACTGAAAAGACTTTCTCAGAGTGTAGTTCTATATTATGCTCTATGTGGCAGCAAATCCTGGTTAAAGTATTTCTGCTTGCTCTCAACTGCTTATTTCTATACAGAAGTTTATCGCTCTTTGGGTGTGCCAGTGCAGCTATGTGTGGCCACTCTCCAAATGGCATTGCTGAAATCCTTGTTTACTTACTTCACTACCTCTTAGAAATTTTTGCTTGKCTTATGTTTTAAATGCAAGTTTTCATTGATACTTTGTGGTGCAGGGCGTGGGAATGCTCACCTGATAAAAGGCTGGGAACATTTTAACCCGTTTGTGGAAATGTTTGTGTCGTTACAGCAAACTAAATCAGGGAAGGTTTCAATAGAATTCCAGGTTGCCTTCAAGATTTATCAACAGATTTTATACTACCATTATATACAGTTTTCAGCAAGGACTAGCTATGTTTTCAGTATATTTCAGCAGTTCTCTACAGACATAATTCTGAAGTTTATCATAATTGTTATTATTTCTATGAAATAGCAGCTGATACTTCTCAGATCTACTTGTATTATTATCCAGTAATCTGGAAGTTCAGATAAGCAAATTTGTTCCATTAACTAACTACAGCCAAAGGAAAAATGTCTTCCTCCATCCAAAGTTAAACAGTGCCTGAAAATACATAAAAAAAAATTTACAGTTTTATACTACAGGAATATTTGTCCCTGACTTGAAATTAGAAGTTTATTYTTAGACAAATGTTTGCAAGTTACTTCCATCTTTCTGAGTCATTAGGTACTGCCTCCTGTGCAAGACTGGGGATGGCATTGGCTGTGATCAAACCCTTTGCCTAAGGGTTTGTCTGTTTCCACTTGTTATGATGGTAGAAGTAACYACATGAAGTACCTGGAAAGAAAAATGTACAAAGTTTAGGAAGTTAGTARTGATTATGTTTTAAGAAACAAAGAGGGGAAACAAGCATAAGAATCTAGGGCTGCATATGTCACAAGGAATAACTCTTCTATATACAGTGAAATTCTTTAGATATATTTATTGTGATTCTGAATTGAATATCTTTAAAAGAATAGAAAAAGGATCCCAAAACCTCAGCAGAAGGATACTTCGGTAGCCCTAGGACCTGACCTGGGACAAGGGTGACGTGGRTTTAGTTTTCTGTGCTGCCACAGCAGTAATCTTTAGGCAATTACTTGTTGTCTGCACTTCCATTCTCCACCTGTAAAATTCTGTAAAATAAAACAAAAAACCAAGCCCACTCCTATATCACTGGTGTGAGGAACCATATTAATATTTCAGATAAACTTTTATTAACTGCAGATCTACTGAGTACTCTGCTGCTTCTGCTTGAGAGGTTGGACTAGCTCAGTGCTTTCCTTTCTATGTTTCTGCAGACTCTGTGGAAACATTTTGTTGCAGCTTTCTAGTTGTGAAATGAGTTCTTCGGAACACTGGGTTCTAGACTGAGGATGCTTCRCAAATGAACCTCTGGATTTTCAATGCATAATCTTTCAGACAAGGTTTGGATCACAAGTGGACTGGTCTAGAATTGTAATAAGACTTTGTGCCCTTTTAGCATTAAAGAAGCAGCTCTCCTCTTTTGTAAATTCTGCTCTTCTTAAAATGGGGAAGGTGTCTATCCGTGGCTCTAGAAGTCTTGACACAAAATCTGAAAACAAAACTAGTGTGCCTGCAGAATATCAAACTCTGTGCTCTCCCACACACACAATTTTCCCAAAGGACCACCTCCACAGGAGCTTGCATAATAAATAACTTGCAGCATGCATGCTCTGAAGATCAATAGGTTTAATCTGTCAGACTAGAAGGAGAAACTTGAAATAGATGGCCCTTCAAAGAACATGCTGCAGTCATCTCTGAAAGGTGTAGGGAAATGTTCCAGTGAAACAGGTGAGAAGAGAAAGTTTTGCAGAAGCTGGATTTTACTTTTTTCATGAGGGTCATCAGTGCTTATCAGAATGCTAGCAACCATTAAGTAATAGTATGTTGCTGTAGATGGGCTCTGCATTCCTAACCACTTAAAAGGTTGATTTAAAATGCCATTGAGCTTTCAGCTTGGGAAGGGCATGAATAACGATAATGAATTTCTCATTTGCCAAGTGCACTCAGTAAAATGCATAGTTTGTCTTCAGTCCTARAGCCTTCAATTAGGATAATGAACAGTGAAATTGTGTATGTAATTTGCAGAAAAATATCAGCAGTGATAGCCATCTTCTTGATCATTTTTCGTTCTCTGCTTTTAGTGTTACATGGAATGAATTTGTTACCTCGTCAACACCCTTTAYTCTAGGTGTTTATGGGAAAGAAATAAGAATACAAAATGAATGTATCAAGATTGAGATATACTCTTCCTAAGCCAAAGGTTATATATCTACCAATATGACGAGTGTAGTTTGTATTTCACTTTCCAATCTATAATCAATGAAAAAAGCATTAAATATCTGAGATGACCAGATGTTTGCTTAGTAGTCRTGGAGAAGGTTGTGGTCGTTACTCAGTGTATCTTTAAGCAGTTATTTCAGATACAAACAAAATGTTGCATTTTGGGAATCATCATATTTTAGAAGGCAGAAGSTATTTTGCAGGCCTTTCTTTGAAGATTAATTCTGGAATATGGCCAGTATTTCAGCCTCCCCAAGATAAGATCCAACAAATTTTCCCTTGTTTCCATTCTATCTTAGTTTGAGTTTTCATTATTAAATCAGATCTATAACAGAGGTGCAATTGCTAAGGGAATAATAAGTAGGCACGCAAAGAAATATATTTGTTTATTCTTTTTTTGGGGGTAGTTTTTTATTTTTTGTTTTTTGTAAAATCTCTAYAGACTCTGATTGGTATTAATCCCTTAATCGAAGGAGCATAATGCAAGAAGTACTTCAGTGGTTTGCAATGCTAGAAGAATATTTTTGTATGTATTTGAAGGGTGTTTTTTAGGTCTGATAACCATGTTTTACTGATATTATACACTGGAGAAAATAGGTCACTTGCAATAATAGTATTAACCCATGTAGCATTCAGGTGATGGTAGCTCCTGAAGGGAGAAAGGAAGGACAGAAATTGAATTCTTCTTAYAGTGGTTTTATTATTACAAGTGATGATGTACAAAAAGTTTCTGCTGCAGGCAAGAACAGTGATTATTAAATTCTTTCTAATTTGTGCTCTATTTTTACCTGACTTACTTGACTACCAAACTGTATTTTTAGGTGAGATGAGTGAAAGCCGAGCAAAGAGAGTTCGAATAAAGGAAGTTGATGGCTGGACGCTCAGGATGCTTATTGATTACATTTACACTGCTGAAATTCAAGTTACAGAAGAAAATGTACAGGTAAGAGTGAGGATATTTTCTACAGCAAAAGAGATGTAGTGTGCAGAATCCTTTGATTTGACAATGCGTTTTGACTTAGACACGGGGAATCTCATCTACAAACTGCAAGTTCTTCAGACCTCATGCCTACAAAGCAAGTAGTCATACTACTTAAATTCTGGGTCATGTTCAGAGACTACTGAAGTAAATAAAAAGGGTCAACTGACTTTAATGACCCATAGAAATAATCTTTATTTAATACAATAGAGAAGATGGTCTACTCTGCCAAAAATTACTGCTGTCAACCACCTCTGTACTGCTCCCTCCCTGAGACTTTAAGGCAACTCACTGATTAGTTACAGAATAGATTTTGCTCTTAAATGAGAAACCATGTCCTCCAATGTAAGTATTTTGTTTGTTTGTTTGTTTTCCCTGCTAATCTGAAAAATAAATTGTTACTTTACCAGTGGCCAACTGTTTAGGAATTTTTAGCTGGTTCTGTGTTTTTTTCTTTTTTAGTATTAGCATGAAGGCTTTTACTGTCTCACACAAATAGAGCTAATCAGTTTTTCTTATCAACTGTTTTGAAAGCTGAGGCTTCAAGTAGAATAGAATAAACACAAGCTTAGGAAAAACATAGCTTCAATGCCATTTTTTCCCAACTACAAATCCTGAAGATGGGCAGGGTAGACTTCCCCCATTTCCCCAGTATCTTTTCAGATCTGCCTTGAATTTTTTTTAAAGTTTAATTCTAATTGCTTAATGGATGGTGTATGTAGTTCTCTTGTTTCCCCCCTTGATCCTATGCCCCTGTTTTCTCTCTYGCT
Source organism: Rhea americana (assembly GCF_003343005.1). Classification (NCBI taxonomy): domain Eukaryota; kingdom Metazoa; phylum Chordata; class Aves; order Rheiformes; family Rheidae; genus Rhea; species Rhea americana. Next base: position 2,416,683 of record NW_028186757.1, on the reverse strand, counting down.
CGGTGCTAGATTACTAGCAGTCATTTTGCTGCCCTTGTAGAGGACAAAAACRTGTTACTGTATATGGCATTGCTAACTTCTCTATCACAACTGTGCATCCTGAAATTAATTGCTTTTATTAAGCACTAGACTGAAATTAATTACCTTTATTGCCTGCTGAATCAGGTGTGGTCATCTTAGCTCTGCTTAATTGAATGCKTTGGAATGACATTTCATGTTACCAACTCAAAATAAAATACCCTACTACTGAACTGCTGTACTTTAGGTCATACCACGTCTTCTGATTCTGAAGGGTTAATTTCCTGTGTTACCTRCTTCTTAAGGTATTGTTTACTCTTGGTCAGATAACAGGTGTGAACAGTGAAAAACCTGTATGAAATTGTGTTGTATTTTGCCAATCTAGCAGTTGTACAATCTCAGTCTTACTGCAGAAGACCTCTTGCAAAATCCAAAAATTTGAGAGTTTCACTCTGGTTAACAAGCAGTCTAGTGTGTTTTGACTGCAAGTCCTGTCTAGGAGGATGCATTTTAGCCTGATATTGACAATGCTGATTCTCTCCTATGTTCGTGGARAAGAAAAATCAATTTTCTTCCTCATACAAGACTCATTAAAGGCCAGAAAGCTCCAAGTTTAAAATTCCCAAGTCTGATGCAGGCTTTCATTTTCACAGCTCCAGATTACCTGACTGTTTGAAGATATATTTAAAGATGTTCAATTTGGTAATGTAAATAATGTGACCTGGGGAGTCATATTACAAGTTTGTAGTTTCTTGGGTACTGGATAGACARTTGAGCTTTTAAGTGGATTTGGATTTATTGCAATAATGGTTGGATTTTAATTTAATATTGATATTCAGTGTACTTGTAATCAAGTGTAAAGCTGTTTTTCCTTTGTCAYATTCATCCTCTTTGTACTATCAGTCCTAAATATGTACTGTTTRTTTGCATTAGGGTAGAGCTGAACACTGAGTACGACCAAATAAACTGATGCAAGTCCCTTTCATTAAGTTTAAAAGCCAAGGTGGGAATTTGTTGTTATTAATTTCTGAAAACTTWGAATCCTAGCATAAACTGTCAGACCTCAGTTTAAACTCTCTCCATAAACATGTTCTAGCTCTCAATTTTCTATCTGTATAACAGGACTAAGTACAGCTGGAAGGTATTGTGAAATATTTTGATGATTAAGACTTTTTGTGGGAATACAAAACCACGAATACCAAAGATGCAGTAATATTTCTATAACTTTTAAATATTTGGGCTACAGTGCTTAACTGGAGCTTCAGCTTGTAGGTAGCTACTTACACTTCTTAGTCTGATATCCTTTGTGGGATTCCAAGTACGTTATTCTGTCTCTTCAGGTTATCCATAGTAATAAGTTGTATTGAATTTCTTACATGTGATACAATGTTTCGGAAGGGCATGAGCCCTTAAGAGGCCTTCACATTTAAATAATGTAGAATTCCTAAACACTTTGGCACTAATGTAATTATGCTRTGTATTTATAAAAACTATAGCCACAGTATAGCCAAGCTCACAAGTTGCCCCTCAACAGGCAAGTAACTGTGATCTTCTTTCATTAATGTCTTGTTTGATTTAGACATGAGCAAGAGATTGTTTCCTTAAAATGCCATATCTAAGTAAGGACCATTCTTTTTGTTTCCCACTGTTGAGTTTTCATGTTTTTGTGCAAGGAGGAGGGARAAAAGTCAAGTGCAGATGCTGAGTGAGTGAAAAACATGTTAATTTAGTGCATGAACTATCAACACTGCAGGCCTGCAGCACTGGTTGTTGTCACTAYGTTAATTAAACATAGAAGAGAACATTTATTCTCTTCTATAATTTTAGTTCAATGTCAATAGGTTCCCCCCCACCACCATAAGACATCTGGTATAGGAAAATGATGTATGTAGGTTCTTAATTTCCTCCTAGTATTTGTTCTTCATTTAGAATGAGTTATTTTATCATTCATCTCTAATGGTACTCACTTTGCATAATGCTATACCAGTGTTTCTATCATATTTACATATTATGTCACGTTTTTCTGCATACTCAACTCTTTGCGTTCCTTTTCTGAGAAAGAAAATTAAATGTCAGACTTAATGCAATATAACATTTTCATGCTTTAATAAGGGAATATCAAAGTTAATGGTTTCAGAGGGAAAATCAACTTTCTCACACATCAAATTTATTTTAATTTCCATATAGGTATTAACTACATTCAATGCACAACGTGGGAGAGTGAGTTACTATAAGAAGCTCATGCATGAATAACTCTCCCACACTATGCGTATGCATTTCTGCATGTATTTAGTCAGCTTTATACCTAGGGCCTCTACTGAGCAGGAACTTGAGGAGAAATCCCTGGATTCATTCACGAGCTGTGACCTTAAGGGTTTTAGAAGTCAGTCTGGTTCTGAGTAAGTGGAATGAAATTGTGGAAAGATGATATAAAATTCTGGCCATTAGTTTTTCCTTTAAGATTCTGTGCTGCAGTCTTCTCCTGGTTATGTTCCCCAGTCTCCCTTGGTTATGCTGATACAGCTGTTTGCTGGACTGCATTATAAATCTGATCACTGATTTTATTTATTTATTTATTTTTTTTTAAAAGGCCTTTCCTCAAACAGTTTTTTTTTTTGAGGTGTTGTTTTGAAYCTGGGTCTTTCCAAGGTTTTTGTTTATAACATGGCCCCACCCATTGTTCACACAATATTGTGGGTTAGTGTATTGTAGTGTGGAAACCTATACCSATGGTGGAAGTGGACATTTCCCTCTGCCTAAAGAAAACATTACATGTAGCTTCATTTTGGACCTATTGATAAACATGTTGTCTTGCTTTCGAACAAGAGGTGAACACAAGAGGTAACAGAAAAGAGAATTACAAATAATACTGTTCTTATAGAGCTCTGTCCTAGCATGTTCTTCCCTTTAAAGAATTAGTTAAAGCCGACACAAAATCCAAAATCCTGAATAGGATTTTTTTTTAGTATATATTGTTTTTTTGTGTTCATTTTTTGAAATCATTCGGTGACAGTTTGCACAGTAATGAGCATATTATAAACACAGGAACACACAATACGTGTTTTTATATTTCCTTTGTAACTCTTATAGTTCATGCCCCTGTTGCCACTTAAAGTACAACACACATGCTTCCATGTGAATAGGAATGTTTTGTCACAGGACGTGATCATAAGAGTTGACAGCCTAGGTAATCTGAGGTGCTTTCAAAACAAAGCATTCAAAGAAACAGCTTCTTTTTTCATGAGGCTTTAAGAATTTTCAAGGGAAGAAATGAGGTATCTGCTGAGTTTATCTGGCGTTTTCAGCTAAATGTTTCTCTAGTGCAGGCATCAACTTACAAGATATGAGGTAAAAGAGAGTTGTCTATATTTGTATCTCTTCTCCATTAGGAAAAGAACAGTGACCCGGCTGCAGATAAAAACTTACATTCAGAGATCGGTTCTTAGCCAGCACACAATCCATTTCTACAAACAGAACAAATAAGTTAGTGTATTTTCTTTTGTATAAAGGGCTGTACTGTATTGCAGCTGGTACATCAGGGAGAAGTCTGAAGGGCCTTTGGAACTACATACTAAATCTTCCTATTCAAGTCTCTTTGTATATTATTGTTAAGTAGTCCTTTGATAATCATTACTTTTCATTCTGAAAAAGCTATATCCTGATTTCTGAGCATGTCTTCATTTGGTGTAAGAAAACTTGATTCACAGTTTGGTTTCCCCATTTGCTAAATTATAGAAACTGAAAGTAGTATTAAGTCAAACAGGGTTAAACAGTTCTTCTGTGGCACCATTAATAAAGATGTGATAGCCTACATTGGTCCCAAGTTACTTGTATATTACCATAAAAATGATTGTAGCGGAACAGAGAAAAAGACGGTAGTGGCCCTGACCTTGTCCAAACGTTTGACTGCGGCTGTGGTTCTGTAGTGTGGTATTTGGTGGTGAAGGCTTGGAGTAGCCTTGCTGTACCTAGTCTGCCGTAGGTTCTACTGACAGAGCAGCTGGCAAGGTTGTGTCGCAGTCCAGATCGGTGAAGTGCCGTAGTTCTAAAATGAGCAGGTGTCTCGCRCCAGAAAAATCTCCACATTTGTGAAAGCAGGTGTATGTTTTTCTAGATCGCCAGCTGCTTAGTCTTGTCTGTGTCATGGCCCTACAAAGAATTGAATGTGCAGGACTGAGGGTGTGCTAAGGAACCCTAAGAAAGGAGGAATGGAAGATTAAGTGGGATAGTGTAAACCATTATTGTACATGAAACAGTGGCAGAGTGTTTCTAGCCTAACTGTGATAGTGCATATCTAATCTAGCAGATCTCTAACCTCCTGGGGTGGAGGGAGACAGCAAGAAAAAAATGTGTGCAAAGCTGTTTAAAATAGTTTGAGAAATATGTAGAATATCTTTTGAAGAGACCATTAGCTAGAATAGAGTGCAGACATGAATAATTCATATTTGTTTCTACTGAGAAGGGCAAAACAAAATGCAAGGAATAAATTTGAGTTGCAATAGACTGTAACAAAAATTGGTGTTATTGGTGTGAAGCTCATGTAAACATAATATCCCATAAAGAACARGCATGCTAAAAGTAGTCTGAATTTAAGGGAAAAAATGAATTCTGTGCAGCATGTAAAATGAGTTTTTATTTGTTTCTCTCCTTATCACTAGGATAAACTTAGGGTCAAAATATTCAGAATAAATTGTCATATTACATTTAGAAGTGGTCTGCTTGTGATATATCACCTACAGTTTTATGTGGGTGGGACATGTGAAATGATCTCTTTTAGGGGCTAACAGTTTCTTCTGAAACTGCTGTRTTACCAGAATATATGATTAGGTCGTAGCTGGGGGCTTTTTTCAGTTTCCCCTCCTCCATGTCTTTTTCATGATTGTTTCACATTCCCTCCTTCACTGCTCTTTTAAGGGATGGATTCACTGGTTTATTGAAGTTTAATTCCAAAGGGATTCGTGATCGTGATGGAATTACCTGTTTAACAAATTACTGTACATCTGTTGAACAGTAATAGCTGCTTATGTGTGCTTTTAGCTTGAAGAAAGTATAAAATGACTTAGTGTAAGCCAGTTTAAGACTTGCGTCAGTTTACTTGGTATTTGCCAGTTTGGAGTACATGATAAAATTACTATAGCTTAAATTCCAGTAAGCTTCAGAGCRGTAATGTCTTTATATCTGAGCTCAGAGTCAAAATACACCTAGGAATATTGTGATGTTTACCAAGCTTTATCTTCAGAAAAAATATTTTGTGTTTATAAGCTGATGATTAAACTAATAATCTTTATGTGAGTTAGCAGCATTGTGATGTGTAAAGAGCATAAAATACATGCTGCATGTATTTTTGACTCGATTCAGTTTAGATACTCAACTTAGATTTTTTGTTCAAGAATTTCCAAAGCCTATCAATGCATATTGTTATAATTAATTTATTATTATAAATATATATATTTATATATTATATTACACCCTTTGAACACTAAATAGCATCTTTTTTTTTTCCCCCTTATTGAATCAAAGGATGCCCCTCACCCCTCAAAGGGATACTTCAGTTTTTTTTGTGAACGCTGGAAATTTTTCATTTTAAACAGGGTGGATTTTTCGCTTTTAAAATTACAGACTGTCCTTTTCAAGCACTTGGTTAGGTATCATAAAGAGAGAGAGTCCATTTAAGTATTTGAACAGAGAAATACATTTGGTGTCCTGGAAGTAAGCATGCTGCTGTGTAAGTGGGTGGAAGCAAGAAAAGAAATATTTATTCAACTGAACTGACTGTTGTGAAGCTTTAACTAAATCTTTTATTTTAAACAGAACCTACTTTATGATAATATCATCTATATAATATGTAATATATAATTGCTTTGAGTCAAAGTAGTGCTGAAATTGGTTCCATGGGAACGTGGCTATTCAGAGAGYCTATGAAAGAAATGCCTGGAAAAAAATTGCTGCACTTAGTTTAAAAACCTAAAAATGGCAGGAAAGGAATGAGTTTATCTGGATATGTTTGCAGATGTACTTTTCTGTCCACCTCTTAAGGAGTTTGTGATAATCAGGGAAAGTAAAACAGCTTTAAGTAAAAGTGTATCTTGGAGAGTAGTATTTTAAGTATTGTAAGGTAGACTATTCAGGCTACCCCTGAATTTTAGGTGTATYGGTCATAATTAACAAATTGCATGTCACCAAGAGAATGACAGAGTTAATATAGGTCCGATACCTCTCCAGTCATGTACGATATTGAAATGCAATGCTCCCTAGGCAGACTGTATTCTGAATTAACAGTAATCTCTAGTTTAAGTACAGTGTTAGGCAGTGCAGTTTGGCAATGAAAACAGGTAATGATAGTAATGTTTGTGGCTAGAAAAAGTCAAAACCTTTTAGCAGACGCAAATAAGTTAATGAAACTGGATTAGTGCTGTGCCACCGGTTAACTTCTACATCCCGTAAGTTTGCASGCTGATTGTTGATAAAGACCTTTTGATTACTTTCATTTGCCTCTGTTTACTGACCACAGTTGCCCCGTTGGGAACATTTTAAAATTATTTTTCAGAGAATACCTATCGTTCCCTTTGAAACGTTCACTAAGTTATTTATTCTTTGAATGTGAGTTTTGGGGTTATTAGAAGTATGTTTTAAGCCAGTGATTCCCCCCCCCCCCCCCCCCACGGTTATTTGCACAGCTATTCTTGTATTTTTCCACAGTACCAAAGAGGCACTCTTTAAAACTCTTTGGTCTTGGTGTAGCTCCTGAAGCCTTAGCAGGCAAACATGATCACTTGCCTATTTCTGGGTGAGAATGGAGCATGGGGGGCTTTTAGCCCTGGGTTCTCACTGCTTAGCTGCTGCTGTTGGGAACAGACTCTTGGGCCGTATGGAGTGTTGTTCTGAGCCCGTGGGGCTTTTCTTATGAGTTTCTTGATAGTATGGATATTTTTAAAGAAGAATGAAGTTAGGTCAGATAATATCAACACTGTAAAATAGAACAAAATACCTTTCTTGTAGGAAAAAAAAATCTTGAGTGATAGTTAACTTTTAGTTGTTTCTTTTACTGCCTCAAAAAATGGTGAGTCRATATTGCACCGATTTTCTTTGGTAATAGCTTTGGTAGATGTTTGTTTGTTTGTTTTTATAAAATGACTCTCATTTTTATGTGGCATACATTAAAGTTCATAAATATTGTTGATGACAATCTAAGCATCTTTTGAGCTGAAATCTGTGAAATTGTACTTCCTGTGACATAGATTTAACTTGCCAAAAACTCTCAGCTAAGTATACTGGTACAGCATGTAGTTTTTTTAGACAAACTGTTAGGCCAAATGTTCATTAAAACCCTACAGATATCTTTCAAGCTGTTCATGTAATTGTATTTTTTGGAATTTATGCCTAATGCCCAAATAATCTGCTGAAAGCTGAACAGTTTGGACAGCTTTGGTGAATAGCAATTGATAGAGTTGCTCAGAAATGGATTTTCTTTCTATATAAAGTTAAATAACATGAAATGTTATGTTAAATTGCCCTACTGCATAATTTCTTTGTCATTTAAACAAAAGTGATCTTTTCATTGTCTTCTGATGCCTCAAATGGGCAGTCCTGTTTTGATGTATATGTTAAAACTTGAGAATCATCTTGCAGAATGCCGCAACTGCTTGTCATACGTGCTTGTGTAGCCAGTGAAGTCTTAGGAGTAGCAAATGATTTCCCCATGATCATCTTGAAGTTCTTCTTATTTCTATATTTCTCCCCTAAAATAATTTAACTGAAGTGTAAAGAACTGAGTGTTAAACCATGTAATTGGAGGGTTTTTTTTTAACTACTTCTGTGAATTTCCTTATGCACAATAAGGATAATTTGTTAGATACTAGTTTTACAAATGGGATACAGATACATCATGTCTCATCAGGCAGAGACAAATTATTCCCTGACAGACTAAATTGTGTCATTTACCCTTTCATATGACATACAGTTGTCAAAATTGTACAATTAACACTTGCCTCTGTAACTACTGCTTTAATTATGGGACAGTGCACTTAAAATCAAGGCTAAAACTCAGGAATGCCAATACAAGGTTCTTATCTTGTATCTTAAGATCACTGAAGCATTTGAAGGCTATGTGGTGTTTCCATGAATGAAAGGCTACACAGCTTTACTGCTTGTTCTCTTCACTGAAGTTTTTGGGTTATGTTCTCATGACAACATTTGGGGAAGAGAGGAAGGAGAAAGGTTGAAAGTAGCATATACCAGTGGTAAGGTTGGAAGGGACCTCTAGGAGATCATCTAGTCCAACCCTCAGCATAGCCCATACAGGGATTGAACCCATGACCTTGGCATTAGCAGCACCAYGCTCTAACCAGCTGAGCTAGACCTGCCCCCAGATATGTTAGGGTCTTAAGGGCATCTCAGCCCTGATGTTTTCAACTTTGTAATCGATAGGRCAGCCTTAGTGCTCCTTTAACAATCTTTTGTAACAATTCATGTGAAATATTTGGAACCACCTATTTCTTGATTCAATATGAGACTAGTAAGGTACTGACTATTGAACCTTGAGGTCACAGGTTAATATCCTGCTTAATTCTGAAGGAATTAAATATTTGTTCCTTCATGTTCCATAGCCTTCATCAGTGGATGTTCGGTGGAGTCAATTTGACACTGAAATCCAGAAACCTTTTTATGATTTGCATTGTCATATTTCAACTTACCATTGTATTTACACTGCCTCTGTGGAGATCTAGAGCCTTTTGCCCATAAATAAATAAATTCTTTCTTTGCTAATAGGTCTCAGGCAACTGCACTGATGCTTGAAAGCATTTTTACCTACAGCATTTTATGTAATAGAGCTATCAAGTATCAAAAGCTATTGGTGATTGGTCAACTTACTTTCCTGAGACAGATATTATTAAAGCTTTAGAAGGAGAGGGAATTCTTTATCTTATGATCTTAACAGAGCTGGAAAAATAAACAAGCTTTTTGTCTTTTTGCATATCTCCATCATAGCTACAGTGACATTGCAAGAACTTCCAGAACTTAGGAGCAATTTATGAGGTCATACAGAGTCATTCATGTTAATGTTTTAAAATTATTTGGCTCATTCAGATGACTTCATGATTAAAACTGAACAAAAATCAGTTAATCCTAATGTGTGTTGAAAACACTCTTTACATGATAATCGAAACTTTTTTACTTTTATTCTTTTATACCAACACAGTTCTTAGAATATTAGGGCGTTGCTGACACTGCAGAGAAATATTTAAATCCAAGCTGACATGAGTTTCATTACAAACCTTATTTGCAGAAAAATGTTAGTCTTACTGGGCACAAATTTAATGTTGAACTAAATAGCCTTATGGTATGCCTCTTCTAAATGGTTTGACTGTGTGCCAAAAGAACGCCAATGGAGAACCACTGTATTTTGCTATTATACATATTTTATATGTTATGCCTCCAGGAACCATCTGGTTACCTCTTGTGAGCCAATTTGGTGTTTGTGACAACAGCTTTGAGGATTTTAATAATGTGAGGGCACAATTATGTGTGGCTTATCTAGAGGAAAGACAAGGGCATGTTTCTAGAATTTATATGTATTGTATATAAGACATGTCAGGCAACAGTAAATGATCTAACTTTCCAGTGCAAAAAATCCTACTATACTTTTTTCATTTGCTTATACATGACTACCTGTCAGGAGAGTGTAGGAGGGAAAGGAGAAGAGAGTGATCTTCCTATAGGTCTGTTTTGTTACCAGGATAAGCTTCATTAATATATACTTTAAATGAGTAAGACTTACATAAAAAGCAGTAGTCCCCAGAATCTGCAAACCAAAATACTGAGCAAATAGCTTTGTGGGAAATCTTAGTATTTTGTTCTTTCTCTGTGTCAGTTTTTAGATACAATATTGAGTAGTAGATTTTTTTTTTTGACTATATAGAGTTTTCCCTGTGTGTATCTTTTGTGGAATTAGTTATTATGTACGCACAGAATAGAAGAATAGAAACTGCTTATTTCTTGATGCACAATACTAGTTCATTATGTGCCCTGCAGGCTAGGTATGGTTAGTGTCATCACTCGACTTTCTGTGCTTGTTTTTCCAAAGACTGAAAAACCAATTTTTTTTTTGTTTGTTAAATGTCCTGGTTGAAAATGTATTCCTCACACCTGGCTGATAGAGATGTGTGTGTGAATGTGTGTCTGTATATACATACCTTTTTTTGGATGCCCTAGTGAAAACTTACTCTCTTCTGATTTTGGTAATATATGGTAGAAGCAAATCACACTGAAGTGATCACACTACTTAACATGAGGAAGGTGCAAGAGGTTGTCAAATCTGGTAGCTTGATAKAGGTGAGGCTGCTGCAGCTCTGTACCCCTAGTCTAACCAGTAGTAAGGCTGAGCACACTCAGTAGGTGTTCACGCAAACACATGTATACAAACATATGTGCATGGCCAGCCACACAGATCAACACAGCTGGAAATGCTCAGCATTCACACAAACACCACCAAAAGGCTCATTCTGTTCTCCTCTCTGGAGAAGTTTCCAGGAGCTGGCTCGGATGTTGTGTCCATCCAGTAACTGGCCCTGGTTCCTCGATCCCCTTATTGGTGACGCTTGGGCTTGCAAGCCCCTGAGGCCCTCAGCTGCTGATACAGATCCATCTTACACACACCTGAATGTGCACAGGCACACTGTGGGTACCTCCGCTACCAGGGCTGAGACATCTAGTAGCTGGCCCTAGATCCTGACACTGCGCAGTTGCCTTGCACACAGACATACAAATGGGTCTTGGGCAGCTCCAGACTCCTTGCTCTCCCTGCCAGTTGGCTTGGACCTCCTGCTCCCTCTAGTAGCCAACTTATCCAGTTTTCTCACTCCCAGGGATGCACACATCTGGTCCAGACTTATGGCTGCTTCGATACTTGGCTTCCCAGCCATTTCTGGGAAATAGGGAGTAGCTACTTGCTGGCTACTCTGGCTTAATGTTTGCTAGTGACTGCACACTGACTTGCACATCCTCGTTTGCTCGAGTTACTGGCATCTCCATACACATGTGCACACAGAAGAGAAGTCGTCTTACCCAGGAAAATAAGAAAGGACAGACAAGCATACTGAGCAGCAAACTGTGGTTGGACCCTTTTATCCTCTTATCCCTCTTGTTTTCTCACATTTCCTTTCAAAGCCACTTTGATTTTTTCCTTTCTCTGCCTATGGTCCTCCTGTAAACATCCTGTGTTAAGTTTTGCATAATCCCCAAATGATTTTTCCTGTATCTTGTAATATGTCCTGTGTCCCTCTAGGCAGTAATTTGCCTTGATCTTAAGGTGATCTGGAGAGCCCTTCTGTTGACTTGTCTTGATGGGTATTTTCCCAGGTCCGTGAGGTTGACAGCTGTCCTGTGATAACCCTGGGATTAGCAGGGGCAGGGTGCCCCTTTTCTCTGGTGGGGATTCTGGGGCTCCCCCAACTGCCATTGTGCCTCTCTGCTCCTTTGCATGTGTGGAGATGAGCTTTTTTATCACGGACCCTGAAAGAAAGCTGTTAACTTAATTGCATTTTGTTTTGGGCTATTCTCCTAAAAGATCTCTTAAATATGTGTTATCTTCTTGGAAGAAACACTTTTTGCATTGTGGCACCAGACCTACTCTAGACCTTTCCGCATTGTTATGTGCAACAAGTTGAATAATTTAATGCTACTTTGTATAGTATAAAGTTCTTAACTAATGAAACGAGGGAATATTCATAGATGATAGGGCAAAGTCCCATTCAGGAAGCAAATGGGATTTGTAGAGAAGGAAACTGCTGCTTCTGTATAGCTTAAGCTTTGGTTAAGATAGGGAAGTAAATAGCAGCAGGAGCATCAGAAACAGCAAAAGCAGGTGCTGCACGGATACAATAACTACTGTTTCCTGAAATATTCACATTTTTACATTCCTATCTTTTCTGAAGATAACTTGCTACTATTTATCCCTGTGCTCGAAGTGATGCTTTATTCACATTGCACTGGCGTTTACCAGCTATTTAATCTTTTTATAACATCCTTTCTGCTGTGTTGTTGCTGAATGGGAGAGCCTGGAATTTTGTTCATTGAAGAGAATTGGGTAGACAGAAGGTATTAGCCTTGCAAGTATGAAGAGAAATCGGGATGGAAGTCTGAGCATAGCACTTAGCAGTTTTCTGAAGAGAAATATGCAAAGGAGAAATAGAGCTAAGGACAAGCAGAGGAGATTAAGATGAYTTAGAGTAAAGAATGGATCAAAAGGAGGAGTGAATTAAAATTGTCTTGGAGCTGTAAGATGATTATCTTGGCTAATCTTGGCCTATTGAATGCCTGTGTGCAGGGGAGGTAAAAAAGCATGGAATTACTTATGGGAAAGGAGACTGAGGTCTTATGGTCTGAATCACAGGACTTTCCTCTATCTCAAAATTTTTGTTCGTTCAGCTTATATTTTGAGGGGAAAAAGCATCCCCTCATAGTAATAAGCTTCTATTTATTTGGAAGAGAGATTTCTGGGCAGAAGAAGGTGAAGAGATTTATGGCTTGAATATATCAGAATGGTCTAAGCAACTGGAGAGTTCAAGTAATGAATCAGAAACTGATGGAGGAGCTGACAGGGTGAGCAGGAAGTAGGGCTAAAGAGTGAATCAGAAACTTATGGAGGATGGGCTGAGCAAAAAGTAGGGTTAAGATAGGAGTGTATTACGGAAGAATTGAGCTGTAATCGTGTATTTCAGAAGCATGTGATTTTGATTACTGTGGGAGGCAAATGGGAAGTCACTGAGGGATTTAAACAGGCATTGTTAATTTAAATGATAAAAGGAATAAAACACTTTTACTCAGAACTGCAGCTCTAAATATAACAGCTATTCATTTTCTCCATATTTTTTTCTTTAATGAATGATTTAGAGAACATGTAGGCTTCCAGAGCCATGCACATGCAAGGTACTAGAAACTAATTAAGGTAAAAAGTCCCAGTTACGCTAGCGTACAGTTCAAGGTGCATCCTCTTACAGATCAAGGGTAAGACTAGAAAGGATCAAAAGGGTAGTACAGAAGCAAATTCATCTGAATATCAGGTCGCAAAGGCAGAAAGGATTTTCTCCATCCCTGTCTTTTCATCCCTCTTGCTCTCCCTGCCCCCCTCCCCCTCATATATATGTGTATGTATACATATATACGTATATATATATATCATATATATCCTTGAAAACTCACAAGAGTAGTGAAGAAACTTTTAAAAAGAGGTGACTGAGATTCTATATAAATGTTATATTTTATAACTGACTATTCTTTACAATTTCAGCTCATTTTGTAGTAAATCAGCACAATGCTACTAATGATTCTGAGAATTAGAGAGACTACAAGGACTTTTTTGATTAGTATCAGGTAACATAAGGGATTCAGACCGTGAATGTTTTGTAATTCTATTTKTGAGTTATATACGTCTTCCTAAAGGCTCATATAATTCTTTAAGTGTTTAGAAATAACCATACCAAAGGCTTTTGGAAAGTCAAGTTATAGTCCCTTCTAAATTGTTCCATGGTGAGCAATAAATAGATCAAAAATCTGCAGGGAGCACAGGAAGAAAAAGGTTTTGACTGTGTCAGAATGGTGGTAATATGTCACAAGTTTCCAGAGAAGGACAGATTTTGTTTTAGTCAGGAAAAGTAGGTAGCAAAAGGTACAGATGATAAAACAGGATTAAGAATTTGTCAAGATCAGATAAAAATAGGATATTTCACTGCTTTCTAACTAATATAGCTGTAGGGCTAACATGATGACAGACAAAATTTAATGTTGAGAAATGTAATGCTCAAAAAGAATGATTTGAATTACTCCTACATATTGCTGTGTTCTACATTAACAACTTTTCTTAGAATAGAATAACATACTGTAGTCAGTTTAGAAAAAAAACTTCTGTTCATTGTGAAGAAGGAGCTTTAAAAAGAGGAGTATAAGAAATGGTGTAGCAGCTTCTGTATGTCATTATATAAATTAATGTCCTCACTCATTTTGCTGGATATCTAGAATATGACAGGAATAGCACACTTTGGGTGAAAGGGACTAAAGCTGTTAGATGTGTGGAACAGAGGGACAGAAGAGAGGCCTTTTTAGGTTGACTATGAGGTAACTAAACAAGGGCTCAATATTTTTCTTACGTATCTATTGGTTTCAAGGATTCATTTTGTTTTTTTTAATGGTACAAGAGCAAATTATTTACTTGCACTGAAAAAGGCAGTAAGTTTTTCCTTAGGGTACGTAGAGAGAGAGGTACATGTGCAGGTATATAACTGTGCATGTTTAAACAATGGAAAATTAATGAATGGTACCATAGAATAGAACTTGTTGCTGTAAAATGCATATAAGGAATTACTTAGGATTTAGTATGTGACTGGTAGCTATACTGGTTGGTTTGGATATACTTATCTATGAGCCTTGAGTTGCCATTAGATTAGTGTTTCGAAGAGGATATTCTTGCCTGATGAGTTCGCCTCCCTAATTTAGTGAGAACATATGAGGGCCAGTTCTGAGTTGGTTTTGCCTGTTCTACTTTCGTTCCTCCTGGGTTTCGTCYTTCCCTGTTGAAGCTTGCGTTTAGTGAATACTGGATTTGACCACAAATTGGAGAAGGGAGGACTCACTCTTGAGCTGGCCACCAGCCAGACTTTCTGTATGGATGAGATTGTGGATGAGAGCCTGGATAGTTTCAGCACAGGCTRACAGAAATAGTTCTAGAAAAGGCAGATTTTGCCTTTTCCTTCTCTTTATACCTCCACTCTTCTCTTCTGAGGGAAAAAAAAGCAACGAAAAGACCCACCACTCTTCCACCCCAAAACTATAACCACTGTTGTCATCTTTTACTTTCTTAAAAAACTGAAAAAGCAAGCTCTTGTCCTGTTGCAGTCCGTGCATTTCCCTGGGAAGCACTGAACTCTGCCAGTTTTTCTCAAGTGACTTTTGGCTTTAAGTAGAAATGCTGTTTTAATAGGTAAGCATTAAGGAAGTGTTCTCTGTTGTGGCTGATTATTTACTCCAGACCTCTGACTGTAGATCAAGATCAATGTTTTTAGATTGCCTGGGATGAATGGACTTTTGCTGTGGTCTAATATGTAGTTATCCCTGTTTGTTCRTTGTTAGCGTGATTTAAGGTCTGTCTTGGAACAGATTAGAAGTGCCTAAATTACTACATCAAAGGATGTTGACTTTCTAAAAATTGCTCAAAAGATGGAGTGGGAAGAACATGCGAATGGAAGACCATGCAAAAGGAAACTCAAAAAAATTTATTTTCATGCATTTGACTTGAGAGGGATGTCTCATTTTCTCTGTTTAACAGACAGATTTTATCCATTATTTGAGCATACATTTACCTGAAAAAGTTGTGGAGTTTTAGGTTATCCTGGAAAATATTTTGAACTATTTTATAAGGCCAGCTAGGATTGGGATTCCATTGTGCCAAGTAATATAGCAATAAGCTCTAAGTTTGGCCCTGTTCTAAGAAGTTTACAGCTTTAAATAGATTATGAAACAAAGGGAAACAGATACCAGTGATGACCCATAAAGAATCAGGCCTGAGATCACGAGCTTTTTGATTCTTAAATGTAATGCTTTCATTTTTGCCTTGCTAGAATGCAGTTGTCCTTTAACTACTGATGAATAAGAACTTTCATAGATAACGAACTTTCATACGCTCTGCCTTCTCAGACTGCGCAGCTTGTGCAGCTTCTGTGAGTCTGTGATCTTTAAAATCATCGTGCTCCTAGTCTGTGTTCTTGGCTCTGACCTTTGCCATAGGCACCCATGCATCTATTTCAGTGTATGGCAAAACTTGAGCAGCCTTTGCAAGCTTAAAATGCAGAAGACTTTCTAGGACTATCTCTAAAGTGTTCTATGCAAATGAAAGTGTGTATGCCCATGAACCTCCATGGGAAATTCAGTGTGCTTATTATGAGTAAATTAAGGCACTTAAAGAAGAGAAGGCGGTTTTGACCTCTCTCACTGCAAGTGTGTTCAGTAGTATGCATCTACACCTAAGGTAAAATTTGAGGAAGCTGGAAAAAAGGCGTTCTTGAAAATGTTTCCATTTTTGGATATTGGTTGTGTTTTTAATAAAATACATTTAATAAAACTTTAGCTTGAATAATTTCCAAATGGGAGGGTAGAGATTCTCGTTGCTTTGAAAATCTTACCCATACATAACTAAATTTCATAAGCATATCATCTAGATTAAAGTGACTGGGAAATTTATCATTAAAAGTGGGTTATTTGTTTTTGGGGGGTTTTTTGTTTCTTTTTTTGAGGGGGATGAGGTTTGAGAAGGTATTCCTTTTTGTACTTCTAAGAAAATATAAATATCTGCTATAGGGAACTGAATGATGAGTAAAAGATTTTTCTCAATATAATATGAAAACATACCTGTAGTGCTAAAAGCTCAATCAAATGCGTGTTTAGTCCACTGAAGTGCCATTTATTTTACATTAGAAGTTGATCTTGACTTGGTTTTTAGTATTGAAAGCAAGCACTATATCCTAAAGTAGAAATACTTTGTGTGTATTTCTGTTGTCCTTAGTTCTTGCTTTTGCATTAATATACAAATTAGTGGTATGGATACTGCTTCTGTACCTGAGTATGGGATGCTATGGATAGATTAGCTGAAGCACAGGCTCACAATCTGCTCTCCAAGTAATGTTGCTCTTCATTTACAGGACATGCTTTTTGGGTTTTCCAAACAGTACTTCAATTCTTCTCTTTAAGGTTGCCAGCAAATATTCAATTATACTAGAAGAACAAGCCTTGTTACAATCAAGTTTGTCTGAAATGTAGAAAAAAACGATCCCCTTCCCCTGACCTTGCCATCTCCCCAAAGTTGTTTTGTAGACTTTAGGAAACACAGCACTTTGACATTAGCAAACCTTTTAATTCCTTTATCAGGCTTTTACATCTTTAATTTTATGTGTATGATTAGGGAATGTTTTTAAAATATTTGTCAGTTATAGTAATCTTTGGTATAACTCAGAGAGAAATTGAGATAAACTCAGTTTATCTATTGGTGGGGTTTGAGGCTGAGGTTAGTCTGGTGCTAAAGGTGTGAGATGTCAGCATGCAATTCAGTAGACTAAGCACATTAGCTAAAAACATCAACTAATTTAGCAATTCAATGTATGGGTCAGTCTTTACAGAAAGATGGGGAACCAAGCATTGTTAGTTCTATTATGCTATTTAATTTTTCTCAACTCTTTAAAATCCTTCTTCAGGGGAAGCTTTCTGTATTATTTGACTGGTTAGCATGTCAGCTCCCAYAGTTGTAAAATAAATTGTCTAGTTTCTAAATGACAGAGTATCAGCACAAGTGGCCTTGCTCAGACTGTAGTTAGTGTTGGTTAAATTATCTGGTCTCTAAGAAAATATAAAGGCAGCTGTATGCAGCTGTATGACCTTTCCAAGCACTGAATTAAAGTATGAGGAGGGATTCTGAGCTTTTATTTTAGATGGCTTACTATACATAAAGTTGATAGTCAAAACCTTTATTTCCGTCAAAGCGAAGTGTCTAGGATTTTTTTCACTGAAAGAAAAATCTAAAATTCTAACTAACAATATTTTAAGTTAAATAATATTTTTCAATATAAATTAAACAAAATGTTTTATTTCTGTTTCTAACAGAATAAGAGGGAATGAAAGACTAGGCTGATCACTATTAGCAAAAATATCCATCAGGATAGAAGATCAATCTCTCTCTTGTACATAAAATTTTGTAACACAAAATATGCTGTTGTAGTTAGAGCACTGCTGAGAGAGAGAGAGAGAATGTAGGAGAATCCTTGAGCCGGACAGGACTGCACAGTTCCCCACTGCAGTCCAGATGGGCACCACAGCTGCGGTGTGTTACTTGATCAAAGTGACCTTCCGTTACTGTTCCACTTTGTTTGCATTGTGAATCTGTTTCTGCACTTCAGCAGCTCCTAACCTYCTCCCGAATCCACCATCCTCTTTTCCCTTCCCTGGCAAATCCCCCCAGAATGCTCAAACAAATGATCAATAGTTCRTGCAGCCTAATTTTCTAAAGTGGTATGTTTTCTAAAGTCAGATTTTGAGCRGATCAGTTATTTGCTGTAAGTAACRTATCATTGTAACTGAAATGGACTTTTATGTACAGTTTATGTACACTAGTTAAAAAGCACATATCTAAAGCAGTTGCTTTTTCCTTGCATTTGCTTTTAATCCATTACACTGCTTTTCAAGCTGAGAGCTGCTTTGTATTCTGTAGATTGTCAGTCACTCAAAATGTTACGTTATCATTATTGTTTGCTTGCTTCGGTTGAAATTATGCGCTACCAATAGTACTTTGGCTAGTACTGAGAAGGAATATGAAGGAGTAGGACTGTATCTTGATTAGTAATTTGATTCCTTCCTCTGATACTACAAAACTGTTGCTCACACCTGTATATTTTAATTGGATGGGTCTCATTAAGCTGAAAGATAAGTTTACTCATCCAGGACTTTATTGCACAATGGCCTGTAGTCAAGAGTTGTTAAGATACCCAAAAGGTATCTTTTATAAGATACATTGTATCATGTTCTAAATTTGCAATTCCTACACATCTTTAAATCCAGTACAGCATTTTATTTGTGTGTGGAACACCAGAACAGTGCACTTAACACATCTTGACTATATGAAAATGCTGAATAGTTTAATTTTCTGAAATTGGAACTTCACATTTTATTGCACAAATGCAAATGTTTGTATTTTAGGGTTTTTAATATGCTTACTCTCAATATATAATTTCATTACAACACATGGTAGTTTCACTAAAACCTGGACTACACTTTGTTTACAAACTACAGTTGTAATTACAGCACAGATGTATTTAGACGAGAATAAAAAAATAAGATTAATTTGGATGGTCTCTGACTATTCCCTTAATTTCCTTCTTCCTTATGCYATGGCAACACAAACATCAAGTGAAGCACTCTTAAGCTGCTGAACTGATTATTTAAACCTTAGAAACACAGAAGTTAAATTCTGCTGTGTTTTCTCAATATTTGTTTTATGAGGGGCATTAACATAACTGGTTTGCTAGTCTCTGAAATTGATATCATTTTAATGTTATAATTGAAAATATGGAATATTTGCAATTAATAAATGTGTAACTTGCTGTCCTGAGCATGTGTGTTGCATTGTGTGGTGTTTGTATTCTCACTCATCTGCTTTCCAAGGTTAGTCTTTCTCCTGTGTAACTGATGTGGGTTTTTTCCCCTCTGCATGTGATAGATACTTTTGCATTTTTAGACAGCATATTATTCATTCCTGTTGGCATAAGCTGCTTTGGTTTTTTTGTTTGTTTTTTTTATTGGCTTATTTGTGTGCAAAGAACTTAAATTTATCAGAACATATAAGTATGCTAGAAAACGGAAAAATATATACTTGTTTATGCCGTGAAAAAAATGAGATTTTGTTCCCAACACCTGCCATAGGTTCTTTCATTATCTCTACTGTGAGATTATTAATCATATGTGGGAAAAATCTGTGTTAAATCTGGCTCATTAACATTTGTGATTTTTTTTTTGATGTAAGAATAATAATACACGTTTTTCTGGGAAAGTGTTGATCTTAATGGATTTGGGCCGGAACCTATAAAAGAAATTTGAAAGAAATTCCAGGGAATTTAAAAATGGTGAAAGTGAAAATACTGCCTAAATACTAGCTTCATGCTATATTTGTACAGCTCGTATCGCAACGTGTTCTGGTCAGGAGAATCCAAAGAGGAATGCAAAGGTGATAGGATGGATTAATACAAAACTTGAATAATTTAATCAAATTGTTTTAAATCATCAGTCCGCAAACTTTAATCAATTTAAATTTTACCTTGCACTGAACTTTATAAAAAGTTTCCCTGAACAGTGTTTTCTAGCTGAATGATAACCACTGGGACACAGTATTTCTCAACTGTACATAGCATCTGTTTCTATGTACTTAAATATTTCCTCAAGCAACTAAATAACAGTACAATTTTATAGTTTAGTGTTTTCTTTATAGTAAATGATTTAATATTTATTCATGATTTGTACCCAGCTGCTTTAACTTTAAAGTGTTTTCAATAAAATATGCAGAAAAATGTCATGTTAAAATTTATTTCAATTATAATGTGCTGGATGAATAAGAAATTTAAAATTTGAAAGCTTGTTTTGCATTTCAAACAAACYTTGATTCTGAATAAGTAAAGTATTGTTGATAGTTGGTCAACTGAATGCATCTGGAAATCAAAGATTCTTTCTTTTCAAACTCCTACTTAGTTTTCAGTTTTCAATGAACAGAGATCTGAAATAAATAGAAGAACATGAAGTGGAAAAAGTGTCCTCTGTCCTTTTAAGGAGAGGCTACAGCTATCGAGGCTTGGCTTAGCACTTCATCAAACGAATCCCAGTGCTTAGCTGGTGGCTCTTTGCAGCCGTCTTTCTTCTGAACTTTGTAATGTGTTCTGCTCAAYTCTTTTGTGCTCTTTTCAAGCAGTTACACTAAATTTAGTTTTTAATGTAATGATTTCAAACTATGGTTTTTGGAAGATAACGCTTATCATTCTTACTAATTAATCCTACAGCAGTAGGATTGATTAATAGATATGTGTAAGGATTTTTTTTAATTTTCACAGAATCAAAGAATAATTTACGTTGGAAGGGACCTGTGGAGGTCATTCCTCTCAAAGTATGTCCAGTTAATGTAGGGTGCTCAGACTTCTGTGCAGTTGAGTTTTTGAGTCTCTCCAAGGATGGAGATTCCTCAGGGCAGCTTGTTCCAGGTATTAACTACCCTCACAGTTTAAACATACCTGCACACACACACACACACACACACACACACACACACGTGCATGTGCACGTGCACGCCTAACTCTCCTCATATCTAATCAGAATTTTCTGTGTTTCTACTCATATCTGCTTGTATCTGCTGTCCTATCACTTTGCATCTTCCAGAACAGTCTGGCTCTATATTTTTTGTACCTGCCCTTTAGGTAGTTGCAGGTGGTAATAAGATCTTCCCTTAGCCCTCTCTTTTAAGGCTGAATAAATCTAGTTCTCCCAGTATCTCCAGTTAATGTCGTGTGCTCCAGACCTCTGACCTTCTTGGTGGCTCCCTCCCCTGGACTTGCTCCAGTAAGTGATTTTTTCCTTCCTTCTCAACTGAGTAGGGCAGATGCTGAGAGCTCCTGCCTTGCGTAAAGTGGTGCTGACTGGCGTGCGCTTTTGATGGGAGCGCGGGGCTGTGTGAAGGGGAGTGTAACACCGAACTTCCTGAAGCAGAAGTGCTGTGATGACGGGATGCGCGTTAGGTCAGCTAGCTTGTCTCACTTGCCAGTGCCCTATATAAAAAGGTGGGGGAGTGCTTTGTGATCCAAATCACACASTGTTTTTTAGCGCAGCTTTCAGATAGGGCAGACTCTCACCTGGTGTCGTATTTGCTGTGACGTGATTGCAGATGTGTCCCTTCTGAGCTGAGGTGTCATGTACAACTGGATACGTGCTTCTGGTGTAACAAGCAAGTAACTGGCTGCGTAGCAGGGGGTACCAGCTGCCTTTGTCGCAGAACTCAAAACGTGTATGTTTTGGTCAGGTGAGATACGTATGTCCGGTTGCGTGATGGTGAATAGAGCCACGGTGCTGCCTGGAGAAAGAAGAGGGGAAGAAAAGCTGCAGGCCACATCAGCGCACTTAGGCCTCTGTGCATGTATTTGAAAGGCCAGAAGAGAGGGCAGCAGCCTTGAGTATAGTCCAGTGATCTGGCTGAGTTATGGTGAAGGGCTTCAGTACAGCCCAGTGATAACATGGACCAGAGTTTAAGGCCTTAAATGAACCCTCCCTGACTACATGAGTGACCCTGTGGGTGGGTTAAAAAACACATAGTAATACCTTGTCACCATCCTTTTTGCCTCTGGAGTTGGAGAGGTGCACTTGGTGTGTATTTGGCAGGTGTWTGTAGCTTTGGAAAGGGAGAAGCAGGAGGAGATAGTCAGAAAATAGTCTTCAAAGACCTGAAATGATTAAGTGATCTGCCCTAGGAACACTAGCAGCCCGTCCAAGAGTCATCACTACTGCTTTGAGGTGAGGAGGGTAGAGGGACGGGAAGAGAGTATGTAATTCCTTACTTGCTATCTGTAGCAGTAATCAGTTCAGTTGCTTTGATTAATAAAATGCCAACTACCATGATGAGAATATATTTTCTAGTATAACTGAAAATTATTTTTCCCCTCTGCATCTTTTGCTCTACAAGGTGATATGCTTATGAAAGAGTTTATGATCTTTAGAGGAAAGTCAGGATACCCTCTAGTGGTTATTTTCAGAAATAAATCTGAGTTATACGCTACCAGAGTTTAGAGTCAGCAGCAGCTAAGCTTAATTCATGCTGCAATTTTAATGTAGGCTTTTTTTACAGGTTTTGGGAAGAGTTTTGTTTTTTCATATGCCTCTGTCCCTGGCTGAATCCTCCTGGGATGAAACTGTGTTTTAAAATGGAAGGTGTTGTAGCTTCCTATACTTCCAGGGGTATAAATGGAAATAGCTAGATGTTATCATAGCTCCTGTTGCCTAGTAACCAAAGCTCAGGATATAATTTTAATTGGGTAAAATTGATGGATATTGCCTCCCTTTTCCTTTCTWCTAGCAGAATACACACAAACACATTTAGATTTAAATGTGTTATTGTAAAGATACAGATTCTTATTTTAGTTATCAGACTCCACTATAATGATTTAAGACCTCACTTAATTTTCACCTGATAAAGATTGATCTTCTAATTCTTACAACTTTTCTTTACARGATATATGAGTGAACAAACTGCTCAGTGTGAACATTTGTACACACGAATCTTATATTCTTTTCTGCAAATTCTAAAATTTCTAGTTTTACCTTTCAGTTTCTTTTAGTGTTTTTGTTGATGACTGTAATTTTTTTTTTTCTACTACATTCGCTTACACAGCCAAGAAGAGTTCTTGGAGTTATTTGCTCAATTCTATTGACAACCTACTTAAAACTACTTAGGAGTGTGTTTGAATTATTACTGAATTTGTTAGCACTATGAAATGTTTGCTTATTTGGAACAATTTGTTTAAATAAATACTTGTGTTTAGAAGTGTAGCCCTGATTTTTSGTGTTTAATTTCATGACTTTATCTCATCCTAGAATTCATTATCRAATGAATTGTCCACTCAGTGATATAACTGATCATACTGCAGTTCTAGTAATAGAAATATTATTTACATTATCTTCACTTCATAAACATATTGTATATGCTACTATAAAATGAGTTCATTGGACTATTTTCATCTTGTGTTTGTATAYATGTTTGTTTCCTTCATTTCTTTTTTATTACCAGTAGATATTCAAAGCAAACTATTATTCAATCTTTCTTTTTTCTAACTATAGTAGTGATAGCCTTTGATTATAGCATTTGGTTATAGTGAATTATTGCCTGAAATTAGGGATTAATTAAGTATCTTGAGGAACATGAGATGGTTTTCAAGCAGGCTTCGTGCATCGCAGGCTGAAGGAAGAGGAAAAACCATAARTAATAGAAGTATAACCAAAAAGTGAAGTTTAAAGATATTAGACGATTTCATCACACAAAGTCCTTTTTCATTTGTTTTAGTTTGGGTCATAGTTACTAGTTTTATTTAAAGAAAAAAGTCTAAAGTGTAGACAATAACAGTAATTCTCTAGAAGCAAAGTAGATGCTTACAGAGATAAGTACTTGTTTCTATAGGCAGTTACTAAAATTAAAACTTTCTCTGAAGACCAGTAACTTAGAAGTATATTCTGCAACTTCAGTGTAGTAAGAGTTACCTTGTTTCTTCTGCCCTGCTCTTCTAGTTCTCTTCTTGTTCTTCCATCTTCTTGTTCTTTGAGCTTTCTTCTTGTCTGCCTTTTTGATTCTATCCAAGTAATTAAATAAGAGTTAACAAAAGTAGTATAGCCATTGTCTCATGCCTTTTTTTTTTCTTTTTTTGCTTGCTTACTGATATTGCCGTATGGTATCTGTTTTCTCTATACATAAACAACATAATTTGCAAGACTAATCTAGATATTAAAATCTTTCAAGTTATCCTATCCAGTAAAGTTAACATTAATTTCACACTTGAATGTTCTAAAATAGAAATCTCCTTAAAATAACTGTCAAAGCCACAGGAAAAGAAAATATTCTGAAGAAGAAATGGTAGATTACAGTATGGAAGCTTGCTCAAAGGCACAATTGTGGCTCACCTGAAGCTTGTGTTTAAGTTTTGCTGGGTGAACAAAATACATGTTGTGGTATTTTTAAAGTTCTTCTGTACTTTTTGCTTGCCTTCACTGCTTCTGACAGTTGAAGGACAAATATGCCACTCACAGTAGTATCTTTCTGGTAAAAATCATCAGATTTTTAATGAGCRAGTTTTAGGTGTTCAGACTTTGGAATGTCTGGATTGCCATTCCTMCATGAAAGTCGCAGACATTTTCGGAAACTGAATTTAGAATCCTTACTGGAATTAGTTCATAAAAATACACATACATATAAGCACATAAAAATACACATAAGCAAAAATACATTTGTGCTTAAAGAAACTGGACATTATCCTAAATGGTTGCATGTAAATAAGTTTCACGTATTCTATCATGGTCTAGAAAACTTTGATTTAAAGAAGTATCTAATTGTGAAGGATTGGATATTAGATGTAGTTATGAAGTTCTGAGGATGAGTAAGAAGGAAACGAGGATGAATATTGGGAAGTGATGTTGCTTTTGATTTTAGRTCTTAAACTGTATTTGCAGGGAGGTTAAACATGTCATCCTTAGATTTTAAGTTCTTAAGTCCTGAAGTTCTGAAATCTTCCTCTCTATGTGTTAGTCTTTCAGTTTATTAATAGTTTTTTGCTGTTTCTGCATTTTCTGTATTAATATTGACAGTATTCTTGTAAAAGCTCAGAATTGAACRGAACACTAACCACCTGTTGCTTCTTACAGGTACTGCTCCCAGCAGCTGGTCTCTTGCAACTGCAGGATGTGAAAAGGACTTGCTGTGAATTTTTGGAATCTCAGCTTCATCCAGTCAATTGCCTGGGGATTCGTGCTTTTGCTGACATGCATGCGTGCACAGATCTCTTGAACAAGGCCAAYACATATGCAGGCAAGTTACCACTAGCATAGAATATAGCTTGTGTAGACATACACAATACGAGCATTTCCTCACCTGCTGCCACAAGTTGAAATTTACCCAGGATACTGCAGAAATATCTAATACACTCTTCTTCATGAGAAATATGAAAAGTCTGACAGAAAAAGGAAGACTCTTAGTTGAAACAGTTAAAATAAGCACCAAGCACATCTTCATGGTCTATCAGGACCAGGGTCCAAACAACTTGTGATTCAGCAAGAACCTAGCTTRGTATTTAAAATCTTGCACCATAGATGGCAGGTTGTCTGTGGAAGTTACGAGGCCTCTACTGTTGGGCAGCTTTGAGAACTGATTAGACCAGCTTCTGATTTGGGGTGGTGTAGATCATACCTGTGTGTAGAACTAGAAGATTTGAAATTCTTTTTAGCCTACATTTCTAGGATTCTCTAAAAGATAAAATCTTTTTTTTTCTTTATTTTCCAATTATATTTCCTATTGTAAATTCTAGCCTTATAAAGGTGCTGGAACTTTCTAAAAGCATTACCAAATCAGTAATTGTTAATACAGTGTAATACATCCGAATTACTTATTTCKTAACTGTCTTGACACTAAGAAAGAGTTGCATAATGTAGATTAATAAAAAATAAACAAAACCTTAAAGCCATTGTGTAAGCTTTATACAAGCAGTAAGTTTATAGCATAACAGTATGACCAAAACTAACATTTTAAAATGTGTTCATGTAGGGATGATTTTACTGGTTCTTTTGTGTAGAGTGCCTTGAGTTTTTGATGTCTGAGCTGAGATGGAAGACATTATACTGAGGAATTCCTTTTAATGGAAGCTTGTTACAGTGAGCAAAAAAAAAAACAAAACCCTTCTTTATAGCATTTACTTTAGTAGCCAGCAGAGCAGTAAATTTTGATTGGAGCTATAGGAGAGAATATTTAGGGAATAGGACATATTTGTTTTAGAATGTACTGCTAATTTAGAAATTGTCTATTGTCAGAAGCTGAGAGTGACCCTCAGGTATGCCTCTTTAGATGGAACTTGTACCATCTGCCCAGTCACAGATTTTTTACTGTCTTTTCAGTGTCCTTTGGATATCTCATTTCCAGTTCAGATTCAGCAAAACTGAACTTAGTTTTGATTTTTTTTTTTTCCCCCTCTAAATGTCTTTCCCTTCCCCTTTCCTCTTCCTCTGTCACTGGTGACTTCYGTGTTCTCCTAGTTATTCAGGTTTGTAGACATAACTTTAACTTTCCTCTGCTGTTTTTCTTCAACTGCTCAGTTGCTTATTCTCGTATTTTTTTTCTTCCCTCTCTACCAAACCTCCCTATCTCTACACCTTATTTCCCTTCTGTTGCACTAGTCATCTGCCTCTGCTTTAACTTTCTCTGTTTCCTAAGGTCATCTTACTACTCTTGCAGTATTCTTATCTCTTCTCTTCTCTTTCCCCCTCATCTCAATCAAATTCCAACCTGTCATCCTTGGCTTTTCCAGTTCACTATCCCCTGGGTAGTGATACATAAATCTTTTATTTCATATCTCTCTTTTTCTTTTTTTTGTCCTTGGAACTAACTTTCCTTTTCTTCCTTAATCAAGCTATTTCAGATTCCTCCAGAAAGCTCTTCCCTCATGTATGCTTCCCCTTTTTGTCATCCTATTTTTGGAGTATTGCTGGGCCCTACCATTAGGCGCCAGCTCAACTCCTATTTTAACTTTGATGCATCTGTGTGGTAGGTTTTAAAGCAATGCATACTCTATTCTTGCTCCTAAGATAAATATGCTATGCCCGAAGGTGTGAACAGCTTCATTGCATTGCACTGTCTTCATTGATCCCTAGAATTTTGTCAGGCAAATGTAACTTAAAACGTGAGAGCAGTGTAGAAAATACCAGAAATAACAAAATATCATGAAACATTTGAAGAGTATTAGGGCAGTCTAAATATTTTGTATCTCCATGACATTCTGTTAACATAGTGTTGCTTAATTTCAAATTGATTTTTTTTTCCCAACTTCTGTTGTGACTTTGTGATTTTTAAGCTACATCAGTTACTTTTAAACTATCTTTAAATTCAGCATTTAAAGTTAATATTTATGTATWGTACTTACCATAATATAAAATCTAAGACTTTGGCAAGACATTGAGTGAAATACTATGAAATATATTAGAGTGTATAGGAACTGCGTACAGCTCATAACCCTCCCTTTCTGAGTCATTTTGGTCAGGCATCTTTTGCTTTGCTCAGAGAGACTCTGCAAGCAGGACATAGATAACTGAAAAGGTTAAACCTGCAAGTCTTAGCTAAGACTTGCAAACTATGAGGCTGAGCACCTGCATGCTCACTACTCCCGATAAAAGCGCCCAAGAAGTCTTCACTGGCCAGGCAGTCTTCAGTCAGGAGGAAGGGCTGACCCTTGAATGGGATATTCAGTGTTGCTAGATTGCTGTCTTCTGGTTCCCTGGTTTTCTTCATTAGAATTTTCTACCCTACTCTTACTTTCATACAATTACTCTCACTTTTCCTGTCAATGTTTTTCCTCTTATGTTCTCAGGCTTATTACTGTCCACATCTCAGTCATCTTACCTGCTTTCCCCTCCACTAATTCTTGTCTAGATTGGCTCTGTGTACTTTGCCAAGGCTCTTGCTCGCAACTGAGCAATTTTCTTAAAGGTCTGAGCCAAAGAGATGCAACTGTGGTATTTCAGAGTTAGGCTCTGGATCACAGACAGCTGTGATCTCCCTGCCTGGGAGGAGGTAGGTTGGGACTGCAGGTTCTAGAAACTAGAACAGGAGAGAATTACTAGATTTAAAGAGCAGTGAGAGTTTCATCTTTCTAGACAAAATGGAAAGCACTTATGCTTAACTTCTCTCAGTCTTCATTTTATAACAATTGCTATTTGATATTTAGGAAAAAGAGGCAAAAAGATGCTTTTTAGAAGTATCTAAAAAAGTACCTTTCTTAGAAGGTGCTAACATAAAAACATATGGATGCAAATGTGGATCAGAATTTACTATGATAGTGAGGCTCTGGAGGGGCCTTCCAGTGGGAGTAAAAACCCAACTTGCTTTAAAATTGGAGCTTCATAGTCCTGTGATGGGCTGTAAAAGTGTGTTAGGTTTCTGTAACTTGCCCATTTATATACATCTGTGATACATATGGGGAATCTGAAAATAGCAGACACTTGATACAAATGACTTGGAATTAGCTTCTGTTACAATTAAACTTTGCAACTGAGATTCTAAGTGCTCTTGTGGTGGTTCAGAACGCAGTCCTGTTCTGAGTCCTCTGACAGTTGCAAAGATGGGGAATAAAAACAACGGAGGCTCTCATCTTTCTTTTATGAGCAAATATTCTGTTCTCAAGTATCTTAACTTGAATGCATAATATAGCAGAGAAGGGTTGAATGAATGCTTATTGCTAATACTTTCAGGGGAGAACGAGTGACAAGTTTACAATATGCAAGCTCTTTTTGTGTGAAAGAATGGCCATTCCAGTTCTGATTTAAATAGATTTATCAGAGAACATAAGCAGAAATCCAGAAGGGTTCCTAAGAGTATGCAGTGTGAATGCTGTTAGTGAGCACCCATTCTCAGTTTTGCTCACTGATACTTGGTCGTAGAGAATGTTCATGAAACAAAAATTGTTCCTAAAAACATGTTACATTTTATACTTATCATAATGTTATAGATAACCATCTCAAGATAGACTAGTAAACCCTTATAATAAAGGAAAATGGTTTGACTCTGAAGATGCTAAGTAAGATRAGCAGTAGAAATGCTAAATAGAAGGTCTTGGGGAAGGAAATGAATTAMTCTCCTGTTGAAAGAGAGCTACGGGAGAAGAGTGTTTAGAGGGGCATGCCATCTTAGACTAGAAAGAGCAAGCTGCTGCAAACAGCTGATTCCCATGGCTTTTTCATCTTTAACAAGAGAGGTAGGGAACATGTAGCTCTCTAGGCCATGCCAGTCCTGGGATAAACTAAAGAGAGTAATTGGACAGCCTCACAAGCCAGCTGACACTGTAAAGCAGAAGAAAAACTGTTATTGCCATCTTTGTTAATGAAATAATTCTGCTCTTTTTCATAATGTGTCATTATTAAAAGTTTATGCTGTTAGGTAGAAGTCTGCTTCTACCCTTTAATCTTGTGGAAAAAAGTGGAATATATTCCACTTATCCTATGAAATTCTACTACTGCGAGCAGTTGTGGTCTGTAGCAGCACAGTATGAGAGCATTCCTGCAGTGCTTGACATATTTCTTTGTTGCAGCCAAAGGATAATATAGTTTCACTAGCTGTATAGGCCGATACAGGATTCTTTGTGGAAGAAGTGTCTTTTGATGACTACTTGTACACATTACTGTATAAAGCTTCTTGGCCCATCATGCTGGAGAGCAGTCAAAGGAACTTTATCATGGATTCTTAACATAATTAAGAAGCACTTATTGCTCTACTTTTCTTTACTGTGGGGCATAACATTTTTGGATTCAGGTACTTTGCACCCAACACTTGAGTCCTGTCTAGATTTAGAAATATGTGCATCTTCTATAGACTAGTCTTGTGCACATTGGTATGCGTGAGATTTAAAGGACATATTTAGCAGAATCTTTTTACAATTCTATTTTGAGTAGCAACTTCTGTTGCTATGCTGCTGTTACCTTGGTTGCTAGGAATCTCACAGTGTTCTAAAAAGCAGTTACTTTAGCATAAAATTGACAACTATATCAGATTTTTTWAAAAAAATTTGATTCTGAAATATTTACCTTCTGACAGTCCTCAAATTGGCAGACCATGTGTCACATTGTGATTTTTTTGGCTGGAACAGTATGAAATGAAATAAAATTTTAAAAATTGTTCTTGGTAGATATTTTTTRTTTCATTTGTTCAAGTAATTTTCATTGTTCTTTTATGCCAGCCTACCACTTGGATCTTTCTAAGTTCCTGTGCATCTCTGTAAAATAAAAGGGTATTGATTCAAAAAGAAGCTACATTTCTGGGAGGTTCCAGTTAAGTTTGTAGCATTATCATGTCAGAACAATGCAAGTACTCCATTTGGTTTATAGAAATCTGCTTCATAGAATAGAAACAGTTGGCCCAGAACAGACAAAAGAGATTTGTGAGACTTAGTTTATTTGATCATGATCTTTTGTTTCACAAACTAACAAACACAGAATTTTTGCGAGGTTCTCATGCTTTTTTCCTTTTTTAGCTGCAGCATATGGTGCTGATAAGCTCTGGCCAAATTTTGTCATATGTATTAATGAGGATTTGGGAAGGTCTTTGGGAGAAGATTTATGAAAGTGTACAAAATATTAAAAAGTTTTATGGAAATGGATGGTAATGGATATTGTCATCAACAACACTGGAAAAATGTTAGAAAATGATTGAAGGCTATTAATGCTAGACCAGATATTTAAGCTGGGTTGAACAATAGACCATACTCACAGACAAATGCTCAGAACAGTCACTGTTGTAAATCAGAAAATAGAAGATGGATTACAGGTGCTTTTGCCACCGTGATTCTCTGAAAGTGTTTTTTGTAATCTGTGGGAACTTGAGCAGGCTTTTCCTTCTGTATTTGTGGCAACTGAAGACAGTTAATCCAGAGAAGGCCTGACTGTAGGCATATAAATAAGTGTAATTGTGCTTATGAATTAATCCACAAATGTTTCTAGCATAAAATGTCCTGTGTTGACTTCAGATGTAGCACTCCTTCCTATGTAACTAAAAAGCATAAAATTAGTGACAATATCTTTTGAGTGAGCAAGACCGTGCATTTTTTGGCTAGAAGAGACAGATCAATTGTTTACTGCTTCTGTCTGTAGAACACACATCTCCAAACTAAGAATGAAAAGTACCAAGAAGTGGTGACAACTCCTCTTATCTTCATTTGCTATCCACTTTGGCATTGTTCATAGCGCTCCAAACATCAAGTTACTAGCCCTTTTCATATTGCTAAGAACTTCCTTTCTGTCCTTCTGGTTTGCCCATCCTACTGGTACAGGGCAGATAAGGACAGATCTCTAGCTATCCGAATAGAAACTGTCTTAACCAGTTATGAGCAGAATAGTAATGCCATTTTGTGGAAAATGTSAAAATCTGCTTTTGGCACACAATTGGAACAGATATTTTAGAAACTTCCTAAAATGGTATGGATTTTTTTTCCCAAAGGAGTGGGGTTGTTTTGATGATAATGAAGCAAAATTCTGCTCACTTAGGAAGTTAGGAAGTGCGAATTTGGGAGCCAAGCCCCTGCAGCTCCCAAAGCCAGTTGATTTCCAGACTGCATGACTCTGGAGCCAGCTGGCTTTAGTTATGTCAGCAAGGTGACAAGAAGGCAGGATTCCGGTACGAACTGAAGTCTCACACTATGTGGAAAATTTTGATTTGGAAAAAATAATTGTCATAAAAAATTCTGACCAGACAGCTATAGCTGTCTGCTTATCTGGAATTGGGAGATGTTTGTGAAGACAGGAAAATGAGAAATGAACCCAAATAAAACCAAAGCTAGTTTGGGGTTTAATAGGAGACAGATCCATGGAATATTTAGTCTTGTCAAAGTTTTTTAAGACATAAAGACATTTTTTCAAATTTTCTGGGATTTTCGTGATGATATCTCAGATTATATACTGATAAAATATATGAGAATCTTAAATTTTATTGAAAAATGAAGTGAGTGATCTAATTTTTGAGATTTAGACAATAATAYGGAATAATATGAATCCTAACATCTWTAAAAAATAGAAGACAAAAACAGTGTTGTCTACCCCCAAAAAACTATTTTTCTGTCATGACTGTTGAAAAAGGAGGCTCTAAAATGGAACTTTGGGAACTTGTACAACTTAGTAATACTGAATGGCTGTGTTTCAAGGTAAGATGCTGATACCCTTCTTGTGAAGAAGGAGCAGAAAGGCTTGAATTTCATAAACGTTATTTTTATATATAATAAAATAATGCTTTCTGTCCTCAGTGCTTGAATGCCTAAGATAAATTACTGTTGGCAGACTACTTAAGTGGTGTTTATGAGTTTCCTTGTTCTTTTTCAGTTTCTAATTATTTCGAATAATTCAGTCATCTGTAATTTCAGTTGGCTTCTGACAAAAGGATATGTATCCGTCACTTAAGGTAGTCTCCTTGACAACGAGAGATCTAGTTTTAAAGAGACAAACAATTTCACCTTACCCGTTTGAATAGCTAGAATTTATACAGCCATCTGCCTTCCTATTTCTCTGTTTTCAATGATCCATTTGGATGAAGATTTGTTTCCAAGTATTGCTCAAGAACTTGAGCTATTGACTTTAATTTCTTCCCTTTTCACTTTTCATCCGTTTGCCTCATTTTATTAAGGTCATATGCTTTATTGTATGCTTTATACACAGCGGGAGACATTCAGTAAAATAGTCTCATTTTTCGTTAATTATTTTCATTCTATTTTTTTCAACTTTTTTCCTACAGTTCTTTTCCCATTATGAAGACAAAAGGGAGCTTGACTTTTATAGTGTTAGTTTGAAAATGTTGAATGTGGTTTTTTTTTTTATTTATTTATTTATTAGGGACTGGATCTCTTCCTATTCTTTACAACATGTCATAAATCTAAATCACCTCCTTAAAAAAGAAGGCTTCTTTATTAGGAGTCTGTAAAATCAATTGGCTATTTCTAGTTTATGAAGAATATCCTGTTGGATACACTTCAGTGCTGTTGAACTGGCATTCTTAAGGGAAGATGAACAAGGCTTCTGAACCTCAGATTTCTCTGAGATTTGGATGGGTTTTGCTTAAATATAACTCTTTCTCCTTTCTGTTTCCTTCCTAACTCAGTTTCTTAACAGTCAGGTATGCTGTTTTGTAGCTCTGTTACTTGAAATTCGGAGTAGCTCGTAAAATTAATTAATGCAAGTTACCTTTCTTTGTTAGACATGTATAAATAGTGAAAGAATAAACAKGTATTTTATTCAGTAGTGGGGTACACCTCAAAAAAACTCCAACTTAAGAAACTATCTTTGCAGTCTTGCAAGCAAATAGACAAAGATTTGTTAAGAAGTGAAAGAGTAACGATGCTGTTAGATCAATCAATAATACTTCTCTTCCTTTCCCTCCCATAGCCTGGAATATTGCAGAAGTTATCTGTTCATTCTGAAAGAATGCTGCAGAACTAGAGGAACTTGTAGGGATTATGACTGCATGATGGGAGAGAGTCAGAGTGTGAGAGATTGAAAAGATCAGGACTGTCTACTTCAGAGATGAAAGATAGAAGGGAATATAAAGTAATGAATAATATTGAGTAGACAGGCCAAAGCTTTTCTTATCATTGTATTTCAGGATTAGAACAYGAGGACATTCATTGAAAACTGATAATAAACTATGTTAAGTTTAGCTGTGGGGTTTGTTTTTCAGTGACACTGTAGAATTACTACTCTAGGAAGGCACTGCAGTCGAGAATTTAGCATGTTCAGGGGGGCTGGGCTTTATAGCAGTTTTACTGAAATGTAGTAAGGTAGGTAAAATACCATTTTTCTAGCTACCAGGAATCTTTCGTGATTATAGTGATGGCATTACAGGAAGTTTTAYTATCAAGTTTACCTGTCATATGTATTCTTGGACTTCTATCTGAAGAGTGTTTTGCTGCCTGTTTCAAGGAACAGGGTACTGAATGAAATGGATGACAGGAATTATCATACTGTGTTAGATTTATCTTCTTATGCTCTCTAATCTTTGTTTCAGTCCCTCGTGCTTTGCAGAACTAATCTACTGAAAAATTAGACTTCTTGTTCTGGAAGACTTCAGCATTTTTTAACTTTCAACAGTTTGTGTCAAACATAGAGAACTATAGTAGCCTAATGTAGTGCCAGAAAAACTTATAGAAAAATACTTATTTTGAATATGTTTGATAACTCTTATTCTAATTCTGAATTCTTAAATTCCTCTAAGCAAATTCTTAAATTCTCGGTATGAACTGCCCATTTGATTTCTGTTAAGCATAACTGAAGGGGGGGGGGAAGACCAGTTAACTGGATGGGGCTACTATTTAAGCAGTTGAATAGTTTAAAAAAAAAAAAAAAAAAAAAAAAAAAAAAAAAAAAAAAAAAAAAAAAAGGAAGAAAGAAGACAACCAAATAAATGAAGGACAGCTTAATAAATATATGCTATATGTTGAAAGAAAACATCTGGTTCTACAGTCAAATCACTAAATTGTGTCAGGTGGTTATTCTGAGGCATTAAAAAAAATCTGTACAAAAATTACACAACTTCTACAGCTTGTGGAGCTTGTGATAAGTAGTATTTTTCTGACCTTGGGGAAGTTCCAAGAGATGCAATAGGATCCAAACCTGTTGCTCAGTTTTTTGATTTGACCTGCATTAGATTGTGAAACTGCTGTTTAGTTCTAATGAATCAAACATTGTTTATGTTGCACTGCAAGTTTAAAACATGCTTGTTAAGAACTTATAGGGCATATTCTTTCTCTGACATCTTTTTGATGTAGTCATGTATACTTTTGAATACAAAGCTAGCAAGAAATGAATTAAGTTATTGTCAAGGATAGGTACTGAACTAAAGTGATAATGAAAATGTTTAATTGCTATAACTTRGAGTATAATGTGTTTTAGTATTTACATTATTTTAAGGAATCTTTGAATATAAAAGTTGTTTGTGGGACAAAGCTTTAACTTATATAAAATGTTTTAAATTAAAGTATTGCTTCTGGATGTAATAAACAGCATGCATATTGAATCAAATTCTTCTATTTTTTCTGTATTGTTTTAATGCTTTTTTGGGGAGGGTAACACGCAGTGCTGTGTATTAGAGTACTTTTTTTCCTCTCCAAACAGAACAGCACTTTTCTGATGTCGTGCTTAGTGAAGAATACCTCAATCTTGGTGTAGAGCAGGTGTGCAGTCTGATATCCAGCGACAAACTTACGATTGTCTCAGAAGAGAAGGTAAGATCATCTGTTATCACAGTATTCTTTTTACCCTTTTGGATGAGGGAGAATAAAGGCTTATTCTTACTGCTCTTGTATACTTGTTTGGATCAATCCTTTGCTTACTCAGTGAAATTAAACCTATATTATGCTCATATTTAAAGATTTTTTCCCAAAAGTGTTGTGAATTTGATGCTGAAAATTAATCTTCGCTCTTAGGAATTCTAAAACTGTTTAAATCATTTAATCCATAGTTCTTTGAAAAAAATGAAAGCTTTTTTAAAACTTTTTTTTTTTCCATCTTGTAGAAACTTTGAGCCTAAGAACTATCTGCTTAAACTGCAATGAGCAAAGCCATGTTGCTATTCCCTTAATACCTTGAACATCTAGGTCTCTGACTTTAATACTTACTATACTGTTTCTGTGGAGTATAATTAAAGTTTTAATGCCCTGTAGAAGCAATGAACTGTGTGCAGTAGAGGAGAAACAAGGCTTAATATTGCTTCTTGTAGTAAGACATAACGATGTTATCTGAATGATGACAGAGCAGGTCCATTCTCAGGAATAGGAAAGAAAAAAATGAGGGTTGTAAACTGGATTTTCAGTATTAATTTTTTCAACGCATTTTGCAAGTGTAGTGCAGTTATCCTTGAAACATGAGTAGAGGAAGGATACCAAAAAAGACTGGCTAATGCATCTTTGAAATTTTATATTGAATAAACATGAAAATAATGGGAGCTGTAACTACTGTACTCCTTTTCTATGATAGGAATTTTAGTCTAATCAGAAGTTGGTTTTGGAGGCACACTGACACTCTCATACTCATGAATTTGTAAGCCAAGGGACTTGCATTTGTTTGTTTTCTGGAAGGTATTTGAAGCAGTGATAGCGTGGGTAAACCATGACAAAGATGTAAGGCAGGAGCTAATGGCACGCCTGATGGAGCATGTTCGGCTGCCTTTGCTTTCCCGGGAATATTTAGTTCAGGTAAGCCAAAAGGAATACTCATTCTTCTGCACATGGACACTTCTTTCCTTTTATTTGTTTTAATGCTAAATGAGTAATTTTAAAGACAGTATAAGATAGTGTATTACTGATAATAGAAATAAAAACGTAAAGACCTGCCTTTTACCACCACCACATGCTTACATGCTCATACACTCACTCAAGTGAGGGATAGCATAAGGGGATAGCACATAGGAGTAATTTGTCTGTTTGGCAGATTAATTGTCATCCCATGCCAGTAATTTGAAATTATTTAATTTGCTGAAATCAGGTTAGTTTTCATTTGTAATGTGATTTCTGATACAGTACTTCTTTTCGTAAGTGAATATTAAATTCCAGAATTTTATTTTAAATATATCCATTATTTAGGTTGGTTAAAAATTACTGACAAAGGAAGCCTGGAAGCATATTTCTTTATCTGGTTCAGATATGCTGTATTTTTTTCAAATTTTGTAAGATCATTTTGAATGTGTTGATGTCAGGTTAAATACTAATGTTAATAGTGAAATATTTTCAATGTTTAGTAGTGTTGTAGCATGTTAGAAATTTTACCTTTCATGATATGAATTTYCTCCACTTTTGTGTTTCTAGTTGTTGTGGGATTTTATTGTTGTAGAGTGATATACTGGTTTGTGAAATTCGCCCCCMCACACACACACCCCATTTTAAGTGCTATGTGCTTTCAGTATTTGAAAAGTTGAGAAATGTGTATGGCTGTGAGGAAAGTGATTTACCATTGCCTAAAACTTTTTTTTTGTAGATTCTAGAGAATCTACATCTCCTGATTCATTTTTTTTTTTAATGATTGTATGTTGCCATCACATAATTTTGTGTCT
This sequence comes from Rhea americana, assembly GCF_003343005.1. Lineage (NCBI taxonomy): Eukaryota > Metazoa > Chordata > Aves > Rheiformes > Rheidae > Rhea > Rhea americana. Next base: position 2,379,782 of record NW_028186757.1, on the reverse strand, counting down.
AACTATGGTTGAACTATGATCTAAATGATCTGCATTTGTTCCTATGATGCAGACTTWCTGCACTTTAAGTTGTGATTTGTATTTTACTTCCTTAACATGCTCAGATCTTGTCAAACTTCTATTAATAAACAGAGAGTTGAGGAGGAAATATTGGTTAAGAACAGCAGTGCTTGTAAAGATTACCTCATTGAAGCTATGAAGTATCACTTGCTGCCAACTGAGCAACGAGCATTGATGAAAAGCACTCGAACAAAACTGAGAACGCCTGCTAGCCTTCCAAAAGTAAGACTGTTATTTTTCCACTCTGCTTATTTCTTCAAACTCAATTTTATTTAATAGATTTGATGAGAACATGACTATCAGTTGGTATGTTCCAGTAAAAAAATTTCTGCAAGAGTTATTCCTCATAAGCAGATGTAGCAAGTGATTGAGTTTTAGATCAGTATTATGCTTTGATATGGAAATTATCTAGGCTGAGTTCTTCAGCATTTGAGGAGAACTCTGGATTGATGGTATAGGAACTAGTCAGATGAACCATTCCTTTGACTTCAGTGGATTTTAGCACATTTCTTTCAAAGGAGCCAACTAAAGCTGTTCTATGATGGACATTTATAGCTCCATTGAGTTTTACAGATGATGAGTTCTTGTATGCGAGGTCAGAGATGGAGACACAACAGAATCTGCCTCATTCATGGGAGCTCTATCTAAATGCTAATTATCTCCTGCTTCTCTGCTTCAGATATTCCCACTGGACACAATGTTTTCAAATTGCGTATTTAAAGAAAATAGTTTTGGCTAGCTTGCAAGATCCACATTGCATATTTAGGAGAATCATCCTTTAATTATTTCTTGTACGGAAGCTTCCTTTATTTTTAGCACTTCTTTCATCTTTCAGGTGCTCTCATATATGCAAGTAATTAATGCATGTTACTACCTCCCTTCTAGTTGATGATGGTAGTTGGAGGACAGGCACCAAAAGCTATTCGCAGCGTAGAATGCTATGACTTTAAAGAAGAGCGTTGGCATCAGGTGGCTGAATTGCCTTCCAGAAGATGTAGAGCGGGTAAATGACTAATATTTTGTTGCAGTTTGTAATGCTGCAGAATTTAGGTGTCTGTCTAAAGCATCCTATATTCTTTGGAATAGTACTTAAGAGACCTATCCTGAAAAGGGCTAAATCTTGACTTTAGTGAGTGTTGTGTGTTGATCATCCTGAAAATTCTAATTACTTGCTAATCTGGGACTATACAAGTTTGATAATTTGATTTTAATTTGTCCTTCAGTTTTTAATCTGTAAAATAAACTGCTTCATTACATCACATGGATACAGAGGATAAATTAATATGTTGATGCATTACAATGATGAGCATTGTTTTATTAAAAATAACTTATCATTAAATGATAGAAGAATTTGAAGAAGTGATCAGTTGATACTAAAAATGTGAACATGTTATCTTAAAACAACTGAGATCTAAGCAAGAAATTTAGCAAGCCTAATTTTCAGAAGTGTAAACTATTAGTAGCAAGAAGTATCAAAACTTTTAGTGTTTAATCTGAATGAAGTATGGCTCTAGGACACTGTTAAAAGCCTGATAGTGTACTGAGCACTCTAAATTGTGTCAAATATTTGCATAGTTAGCACAGTATGGAATAAAATAATTGACAGAGAAGACAACACTCAGCTCTTCTCCTCATTTCCCCTGCTCTAGGAATGGTGTACATGGGAGGCATGGTTTATGCTGTTGGCGGTTTCAATGGTTCTTTGAGAGTTCGCACGGTAGATTCCTACGATCCAGTGAAGGACCAGTGGACGAGTGTTGCTAATATGCAAGACAGGAGAAGCACACTGGGAGCTGCTGTATTAAATGGACTTCTTTATGCTGTGGGAGGATTTGATGGAAGTACAGGTATTTTTCTGCCTTTACACGCTGCTGAACTGATTTGTTTTGACTGATGTAGACGTAATTGTATCAAATTTGAATTTCACTTTCCTTGTAGTTGTGATGAAATGAAGCAGGAGGACAGCCTGCATCTTRTGGCATGAAACAGGCTTTTAATGATCACCACCCTCTGCCTGGTACAGAACAGTGCACTGTTCCCTCAGTTGTTAAAGTTTAGGCCTAATGACTGTTGAATCTTTGACAGGTTTCCTTTCAGTACTCCTTCTGTATTCCAAGTCCTTAACTTTATGGACAACATGAGCAGAGAAATAATATGGCATCTATTTGTGTATGGAATCTACATCTGCATTTTTCTGTAGGGTAAATGAGTATAAACAGCATTGCTTGAATTGTKGGAAGGCTTTGGACATGTGCAGCTCATTCTCATCACAGATGCATTAAACCATTTGTGGAGAGAATCCTTTTCCTTAAGAGTTATTTCTGATGAACATGTGTAGAGAGCACTGGGTGACTTAATTAAAAAGAAGAAATCTAGGGAAGAATTTTTGAGTTCCACAAAAGGGGTTACTCAGTTGCCTAGKTTCAAATACCAAGAATGTGATGACAGTAATTGGCTGTCTAAATAACATCACTTGTACCTTTTGCGTAATAATGAACAGTTCTTAAAATGAAATAATAATTTGAGTTTTGAGATACAATGAATAATTTCTGAAAGGTAGGCAGTGTATTGCTCCTAGATTTGTAGAGAAAATAATGCCCTATTGTTTTAATAGGTTTATCATCTGTCGAAGTTTACAACTTAAAGACTAATGAGTGGTTTCACGTAGCTCCAATGAACACAAGAAGAAGTAGTGTTGGTGTAGGTGTTGTTGGAGGTAAGTTCTTTTGCTATCTGCAAAGTTAGTTCTGCTTATGTGACTTTGGACATTCCTAGGAGCTTACATTCGAAATCAACACAATATTTATATGCTGAAAGATTTTTTTTTTCCTGCATATATACTTAGGAACCAGAACTACTTACCAAATTGGATCATCTAAGAGGACTAGTTTCGGCAAAAGTGATGTGATTGTAAATAACAACAAAAASAACAACAACAAAAAAAGATTTTCATTTCAGAAATGTTAGGAGATGTATAAGGAGTTAAAAAAAAAAAAAATCCAGAAATGGATTAAAACAGTATTTGCAAAACTAAACCCCAAATACATTCCATTTTCAAAAATAAAAACCCTTTGGGATTGAGCAGTTTGATTCAAAGTCATTGTTAAATTTTTTGGTTCAGTTACTGAAATGAAGAAATAAATTTTTGCATGATACTCATGCATGTATCTTAGTGTGCTTCATATTCACTAACAATAATACAAATATAGTCCAAAAGGCTCTGAATTTAATCTCTGGTAGTGTCTAAAACTGAGGTGGAATAGAACAAGATCAAAAGGATTTATTAGTAAAACTTTCAGTCAGTAATAAATGAGATGGAAGAAAAAGAGGGTGAAATGTAACCTTCACCCTACTTTCTATATACATGTTAGAAAAAAATACCTTAGATTTAGGTTTTTGCTCAACCTTATAATTCAAATGTTATGAACAAAACATAATTTTTCTGCTTCTTTTTGGCTAGCTTTAGCATACTTGCTTTCCATATTTCTTTTATTACTGTGCTAAAGTATTCACTTTCTATAATGTAAGATTGATTATGCATTAAACTGATTATCCTTCACCACTGGCATAACTGTTAGCAGAAATTGCTTTTGCTTTAGTTTTTTTAATGAAAGTATAAATTGTTTTCTGTAATAGCAGTTCTTTATTTTAAATGCTGAGAGCATCTCAGCTTACATTTGTACCCTGCCCATTGAAAGCTACATAAAAAGTTACCTAAAAATGTAGACCTGTCCAGAATGTCTATTCGTTAGGAACTGCTTGAAGACGACTATGAATTGTTCACAACCCAGCTGTGTTGGAGGGGCATCTTTTAGTACTCTTTGCTGAGCAAGCTGCAGGCAAAGGTACATGTGGTCACTGTATATGTCAGTGGCAGTATTGGGGCTCAGRCACAGGCTTATATGGAAGTCAGAGCTTCAACGCTGACTCCAGTGCACCTGGGGCAAACTGAAGAAAAGCTCCCTAAGTATGTACATACTTAGCTTCCCTAAGTATGTAATTAATGTATGCCAACAAAGCTAGAGTGCTTGGTTACAGAAGTGATAGCATTATAAATCAGTCTTCAGTGATGTAGCACTGAACTATAATCAACTCTTCTTAAATGTGGCTGGTTTTCCCAGTTACATGTTGAGGGTGATCTTAAGCATGGTGCTGTGAAATTTGCAGGCTTCCAAGGACAATTTGGTGGTTAATAGCTTTGTTGTTGCTTGCACAGTGTGGATCTGGGCTGGCTCCCAGGTCTTGAAACAGCTTTAGGCGTGCCTTTAATCTGCACAGGAACCTCTGCTGTTTCTATTCTGAAAGCATACACCAAGTGCATAAAAGTAGTTTCCATCTGAATTTTTTGATATTTCTAAGAAGCCTRTTAACTTGCTTCCAATGGGGGACAGTTTGCCTTTTGACAATTCTTAATTTAAAATKGGGGTGAAGTACCTTTGTATTTCAGATAGGCAATTCAAAATCTTTTGATTCACATTGTTCAGTTAGGTACTGGCTGCCTCTATCTCCCCAAAATGGCAAGATCTACAGGGCAGTATTTTAAACTGTTTGAAAAATAGAAACCTGCAATATAGAAACCCGCAATAACTGATTGACAACAGATGCTGATTAGTWGCTAATTTGGAGAGTGACATTTCTCCCTCTGCATGTGTAACAACATAGCCTRTGTGCTTCAGAAACTTGTGCATTTCTGGTGGTTGCTTTTCTAGGTAAGCTGTATGCTGTCGGTGGCTACGATGGGGCGTCGCGTCAGTGCCTTAGTTCAGTAGAGTGCTATGATGCTAATACGAATGAGTGGAGCTATGTTGCAGAAATGAGCACTAGGCGGAGTGGAGCAGGTGAGTGAACAAGAATCAATGCTCATAGTTAAGACTGAAACAAATTTGTGATTTTAAAACCTACTAAAAAATTACAGAAGGTAAGCTAACTTCTGAGCCTAAAGGAATGTTAGTCTTAGATGGCAGATGTATTGCAGGTTATAAATACAGAAATGTCCTACAGGGTAAGATTCAGTCTGTAAAGAGTAAGCATCCTTCCTTTGCTTTTTGTACTTTTCATACTCCCTTCTCTTCCCTGAGCTTCTGATATTCTGATGTTTAATACAGATTAATATATGCAGCTTGTGACAATTAATGTAGTGTCAGCTCAGTATTGAAATGACTATCAAAATCTTCACGTCCAAGGTGAAAAAATGTCATTTCTTCAAAAACATCTCTCTGCCAGTGTACGGCTACTTTTTCTAATAGTTTTTTCAGGTCAGCTTGCATGTGAACTGTAACTAAATTTCCACGTCTTTGGAGGACTTGTTCTGCATTCTGGGTTTACTGTAGGAAATTGTCCTTGATCATTCTTAATTTTGTGTAGTTGGTTCTATCCTACTATTTCCACTTAAGCAACCTTTGTTTCATCTTCAGTAATTCTTCTCATCACGATACTTACATCCTTTGGGTATTTTAGGCTAATACATGTTATTCTCTCTTTATTATTTAGTCAAGATACATCCATTTATTTCTTCATAATCTTAAAAATCCCTTTTTAATTTTTTCTTAGTATTTTTTTTCTTCTTGAAACTGAGTGTCTATTTTTCTTTAATAACATCAAACGTGCCTGTGGTATTCTGTTCTTGTTTAATCAAATGATGCTTCCACAGCTCCAAAATGACTTTAGCATTTTCACTATCTATTTATATTATGGACTCAAGTCTCGTTTACTGTTCACTGTCCTCTATTTGTCTTTTGGTGTTTCAGGTTTTTTCAACTTGCTGAAGTTTTTTTTCTTTCTCTAGATGCGTTCACATGGACTTTTTCAAGTCAAATTGCATGATATTATTTTTCTGCCTTTATTTCTTACCTGTTTAGGTCCCTTTTTGACATGTACTCAATGGTGCTTTTCAGCAACACCCTTCAAATACCTACTAGTGATTGCAATAATGTGCTTCATAATTGGAAGAGATGTTGCTACAAATAAAACTCAGTGGATTTCTAGTATGCTCAGTAGATGATTAACAGTTATCCCAACTTTTCATCTTGCCTTCCATTATTCTCTATTAATTCTGAACAGTTTTTAATCTATGTAGTGATGGTTGACTTCAGTCCAAATTAATTATTTCAACAGACATTTTTTTAAATCATTACTAAAATTAAAATACTTGATCTGTAATATTTCCATTATACCCATACAAAACAGTAAGTTGATTTGTCTCGTATTACTGGAAGTAATATTTTGGTTGCATTTTTAAAATAGAACTGTAAAGTTATTAAAGGAAATATAGTAGAGTGTATTTAACATAGTTGTCTTGTGAAACTTTTGCTTATTTAGTTTGTGTATCTTGGAAGGAAATGCTGGGTTAAAAACTGGCCAGAATTACAGTGAGGGTACTGTTAAATACTCTGGCTAATATAAGGATTTTTTGAGTAAAGCATTTATATAAAACAAGCAGATTATTTGAATCATTGTGAAGACAAATAACATTGGGCTGTGACAAAGCTTCATTTTTCAAACTGCCAGTACATCCATTTTATCTGAGTGTTTAAAAAAAAAATGTTCTTGCATACTGCCTTTGTCGCTTTAGCCCATTCATATGCTAAATATTTTCAGATTCTTTTTGATGTTGAAATACTTTTACAAGACTGAAATTTAGTGCTTTAGGTACACTAACTATTAGAATCTTCCTGCTCCTCTTATCCCTTTCATTGCYCTAGAGTTCAGGACCTTTTTTGTTTGCTCAAGTCTCTGCTGCCTTTGTACTGTCCTCTGTTTAAAAAAATAAAAAAATAAATAGAGAGGGAGAGAAGGGAAAAAGGTAAATATAGTTAGGTTTTTTTCTGATTCATTTAACAGAGTAAACAAAATCAACATTCTTCAGTGCCACTCTGTTAAATATGTGGGAAATTACATTTGTATGTGGGGGAGGAGTGGATGATAATGTTAAAATCATGACTGATTTGAGCTTGGCTGTAGTGGCCAAAATCCAAAACCATCAGAAGTGTTTCAATTGGCAATCAGTTCTAGTGTTGTTATAGGTACTAACCAAGAGAATTGTGTTCCTGTGTTAAACCTATGGATCTCTGGTCATTGCAAGGAACTTAAGCCCATCTTTTCTGTTCTACTGCTTCAGCTTCATCTAAAAGCAACTTCAGAGGTTAACCCTCAGTTATTCTTCTTTAGTACTAACACCTTCTCAGTTTATCRGTATGGGGACAGATCTGTTTTCAGCAAGATATTGGGATGAGGAACTTCAAATCCAGATATAGGCCATCTGGGAGGGATGAGAGATGTAAGACAGGGTCCTGGAAATGAGCAGGGAAGAAAAATAACAAAGGAGAATTCAGAAGACGGCAACAAGAAGATACAGATGGAAGAAGCAAGAAATAAGGTAGGACTTGGATACTGGGTGTGGGCTTAAGGGAAACTGAAGTACCAAGAGGAACAGAGGACATCACTAAAAATAAGGAGCTATCAAATAGAAGATGGCAATGTAGCAAGAGGGAAAAAATGATATACACTAAATAGGAAAGCTGGAAACAATAGAGGAAGATGAGGTGGGGGGGATAAAGCAACAATAAAGCACATTCTTTACTAACCTGTTTGTTTTATAGCATATTACACAAACTAAAAGCTGGAATCCTTCCAGTTCTGTGATRTTTAATGTTACAAAAGACAAATGTTATATTATTCTGTCTAATAAAATGATATCAGAGTGGGAGAAAGAAAAGCTGTTACATTATACTGTGACATGATAGCAAAAAATAATAGCAATCCAAAAGGAATTAACTGGAAGGGATATGGGGAGATACAGTAATGTAGTAGATAGTAGATGATAAAGCATTAGGTAGCATAATTTATAAATCAGTGTTATATTAAGAAGAATTTTGTTAGACTTGCACCATTTAACTTTGTTTCATTCCCCTCTTACTTTAATTATTAAAATCYGTCTTTTTAATAAGAAAATTTATTTATTTCAGTAGAGGTCATTTCTCTTCCCATATATGACTAGTCCTTGCACACAATCTTACTGATAGGTTTTCAAAGCTCTTTCAGCTGGTATTTAAGTTCTGTTTTTTCTTTTTTTATTTTTACCTGGCACTTTTTCTCTGAAGAGCTAATCTTTTGTATTCCCATTTGCTTTTTCACTTGCTCTTTATTAAAGATTTTAAACTGTGCCCTTTCCATGGAACCCTTTAAGAACTGTATTACCAATGCTATATATCATACTTTGAGTTTCATAATCTTAATTATGACATATATTAGATCTCCCAATGTACTTTCATTGCTCCTGCCCATTACTTAMTATTTTAATGCCAAAAAATGCATTTCTGAAATCTATTATGCTTGGATTGKCATACCACTTATAAAGTGATGAATAAATAAACAGGCTTTCCTTTCTGGTTTCCCTGTTACCATCTTTTCAATATGTTCTACCCAACTAGCAAATAAATCCAGACTAGTTTTACTTTGTTTCTTCATCCATGCTTTATAGATTGATTAACTTTACTGTAAAGTAAGAGAGACCCCAGAAATAGTCAAACTTTTCAGCACCTTTTGGATATTTTGATAACTGGAGCTTGGTTCAAGGAATTTTGGTGTTCTCCTCTAATCCTGGAGAAGATAGGTACTCACTGAAATTTTTTATTTTTAGTTCATACAAGTTTACCAGGTATTCCAACACTTTAATGTAAACACTCCTATTGTATAATGTCTGCCCATTCTGCTTTTTCCCTTTCTACTCTTTTACTTTCTAAAAATTCACTTATGCTTTATCCTCACATCAGATTTCTGTTATGCTGGCTGAGCATACTGTGTCATTTACTGTCACTTCTAATTAGTCCTAAATTTCAACAATCCTCATTTTCCTGCATATCATTCTTTTTTGTCAAAATTTTCTAAATCTTCCGTGGCAGAACAGCTCTGGTCTTTGTATGCTGTGATACAGGAAGTCCTGCAAGGCATTTTAGCAGTGTCTTGCTTTAGTTGCTGTCATTTTACTTTAATGCATTTGACCCAGATATCTTCTGAAATAGTTCCTAATATTGACTGGATGGAGGATTTATGTTAGTAGACATGTTATTTATTATTTCTCCCTTWTATCAGTCATAACATTCTCTAGTTAATTGTGAGTATTTTCATATATTCACAGGTGTTGGTGTGTTAAACAATTTATTGTATGCAGTAGGTGGTCATGATGGTCCTTTGGTAAGAAAAAGCGTTGAAGTGTATGACCCTGCTGCTAGTACATGGAAGCAAGTTGCAGATATGAACATGTGCAGAAGGAATGCGGGTATGTACTCAGTTACTTTAAAACACTGATAATATAATTTGGTACAAATGTATTCCTTCTTAAATATTTATGCTTCTTTGATGTTACAGAATAGAAAACATTCATAGTGTGACCAAGCGACTTGTAAATTTTCAGGATTTCCTGTCTTTTTTTAGGCGTTTGTGCTGTAAATGGTCTTTTGTATGTGGTTGGAGGAGATGATGGTTCCTGTAATTTATCAACAGTGGAATATTATAATCCAACAACTGATAAATGGACAGTTGTGTCATCTTGTATGAGTACAGGAAGAAGCTATGCAGGTAATGTGGTTAATTATTTTTAATAGACTTTTTTCAGTAAACAGTAAATAGGATAGGATAAGAAATTCGGCAAAGCATTTGGACAAAGTACTGTCCAAGTTAAAACCTGTAAAGATTCTAGAATGATATGAAAAATGTAATGGTTCACTTTGATTTTAAACAATTATTCACTAAAAAATAAAAGATGGTATTAAACTCTGCTCAAGGATGATTTAGCATTTAAGTGATGAATGTGAAAGAAAATTCTATTATGACTAGCCTTTTTTAACAATAGATTTATAATGTGTCTCAATCTGTGGGAATTCAGTTTTGAACTTTTTAAATGGATTCAATATTTAGAAAACCAGAAATGATTGGAGGTTCTTTTCCTTTGATAAATGCACTTACTGAAATGAGTTATTTAAGTGATGATATAGGTTTATTTCACTGATAAGAAAAATTAAAGCAAACTTTTGAATAATTGCTAATTTCTTCAAATCACAGAAACTTTCAGAATTTTAGTGACTCAGCTAATCTTCCCTCAGAAATAAATTTGAGAAAATATCAACACTGCACAGTATCTCAGTTTTATGCTGGTTGAAAATTATATTAAATCTTTTCATATTTTGATAATTTTTCTGAAAAGATATGTAAAGATTTATGCCTTTTTTTCCTCACTTCAGGTGTAACAGTTATTGACAAACCATTATGATCTGTAAAGAGATTTTTCAACTTGAATATGCACTAGAAGCAGTCTTCAACAAGTATATTTGAAGTGACTGAGTACAAAAGCACTTCTCTACTTGTAGCTGCACCTTGAGTCACAGTGGAAGATGTGACTGTCTACAATTACAGATGACAGATGATGAAGATTACTCTAGGTAGAAGCAATGTGTAGGATTATTCTGCAGTTAAGCAGGAGATGATTGAATTTTCAAAGGCTAGTGGACCGTTTTTTTATTGTGAGGTCTTCAAACAAAAAAAAGCCACTTTCATAAGGACCAACTCATGTCAGTCATGACTGAGAAATGGATTGTCAGTGAAGAATGGTGTGTATTCTGGTGAAAGTAAATTTTTGTCTTATTTTTTCCAGAGACTAATAAATATATTTAAAGAAATGAGCTGTCAGTCTTCATAGTAGGTGTTTAATCCCACCTCAGTAATTCAAGCTGGCATGGGGTAAATTTGTTTGCTTTTATAAAACTTTTGTTACATAACTATAATATGGGCATATGTATGTGTGCATAAGTTGCTTTTCATCAAAATTCTTCAAAATCTGATTTTACTATTTATAATTTGGCACAGTACTTTGAATATGCCAGTACTATGTTGTAAAACAGAGTTGTATTTTTTGATATTTAACAATGCTTAACACTACTAATTTTCACTAAACAAGATTGGAGATGGTGTAATGCTCCTTGAACAGGTGTAATTTCAAGATCTTTTTAATAAAAATGTTGTCTGTACTTACTTATTTATGATTTTTTTTTCTGTTTAATCTTGGTCATGTTTAGATGTTACTCCTTTCTTACCTTTTTATCCAAAAGGTAATTTGGCATGAAAATAACTGAAAATTTGTTATGAATGTATGCATGGTATTAAGGTCTACTCGTGTGTAACTTTAGCTGCTATTAGCTAATATCTGAATATACTGTATGGGGCCATGTTTGTAGTGCAGCTCATTTTTATTTGTTCTAGGATGGCCTCCTTTTTACATGACCAAAGTTATTGTCATATTTGAGACTTTCTTTAAATAAAAGTTTGTATATTGTTTCGTAATGCCAACAAAATTGCTTAAAACTTGTGTTTCTGCATGCAAGTCTCATAGGTAATCTGATGTCAGTGAAGAGTTTTTTTGGAGGGGAATGGTGTTTTAAAGAGCTGAATGCAAGTGAGTTAAAGAGAATTATTATTCAAGTGTAAGAATTAGTAATATAAGTATTACTAGTTTGCTGCTGGTTTGTTTTTGAAAGCTTTGGTCTTTAGTTATGGTAGTGGCCACATTTAATTTCCTGGGGGGGAGGGAGGCAATCCGAGCTGTAAATTTTAATATTAGAGCTACGARTAACAGTGTTGTTCTTGACAATGTTGGGAGAGATGCTAACGTTAAATGAATGSTAGCGTTCAGCTGCTGGTGTGGTATGACGCGTTGTGAGTTTAGGCAGTAGGTTTCGTTTCAAACAGAAATCTTGGTTTCGCTCTGCAGTTTTACCTGTGTGGTACCAAACAAGGGGCTGCCCCGACGCACCTCGGCCCTTCAGTTTCAAATGCGCCCAACGGTAACCCGCGCGAGGGCGGCGGCGGCAGGAGCTGCCGCGTGACTTCGAGCTCTGACGGTCGGTTCACGCGCGAAGCCCGGGGAAGCGTGGGTGTGGGAGGCTCGCACCCTCCCTTCTGCCCGGTCACCGCCCGAGCCGGCGGCTTTCGGCAGCGGCTGCTTTCGGTGCCCTGTGAAACCGCCCAGCTGCTGCCAGCGGTGCCCGGCAGGGGGGGGGGGGGGGGGGGGGGAAGCCGCCGCCATGGCAACCGAGCGGGGTGGTGGGCGAGGGCCGCGCGCTCTTCCTCAGCGCCCCGCCCCCTCCCGTCTGCCCACCTGAGCAACCGCTCTCCTCCTCATCACCTCTTTGACGTCACCCGGCCGCCCTCCCGCCTCATTGGGCGCGCGCCGAGGTCTCACTATGCTCACTCCACCCCTTCAGCCAATCGGTGCCCGGCAGGGGTAGCCCCGTCCCGGCCCTCCGCACGCCTGACTCTCCGCCGCTGATGCCAGCGAGCCAATGGGCGCCGCGGCGGCGGTTGCTGCGCGGCCAATGGGAGGGCGCCCTTGAGGAGCCGGCGGTGCTAGCGGCGGTTATTGCTGCGCYGGGCGCCGTTGGTGGCGCCACTGCCCGGGCCGGGGCCGCTGCCGAGGTGAGAGGGAGCTGGGGGGCGGCGGCCCGGGGCCCCGCCGCGGCGGGCGAGGGCGGGGAGCGCCGCGCCGTTGCCGGGCCGCGCTCTCTTCCGCGTCGGCCTCAGCGCGCGGCTCTCGCTTCTTAGGGGGGGCCGCGGGCGGCGGGAAGGCGAGCCCGGGCCTGGGGCCGCCCCTGCCGCTTGGGGAAGGGGAGTGACGAGYCTTCGCTTCGGCTCGGGAGCCCGAGCCCCAAGCTTCTTTCCTAGCTCCTCCGAAGTAGCGGCTGTTAGCGCAAGTAATGCCGCCTGCGTGCTGTTGTTCTAAAGAAAAATTATGGCTAACGTTGTTTCGTGCTGAGCTTGGCGCGTTCGCGGCGTGGGGTCTCTTTCCGAGTGCCTTGTGGTGCGGAGCGAGGCTCCCCGGCACGCGAGTTAGGCCCACGCTGGGGAGCGGGAGGCGAGACGAGCACCCGCCTCGCCCCGCTGAAGCGGGCGAAGTCCTGCGCGCCTGTGGGAGCGCTGCCTGTCGGCCGCAACCCCAGGGCTGTTCCGGGGGCTAAYGCAGTGCAAACGCGGAGCTGGTGAGCGCGGCGTTGTCTTTCACGCCGAGTCTGGCTCACAGCTGTGAAGGGAGCGAGGCTGGGTAAACAACGAGTCATGGTGCACCGTTCGATTTCCAAATCTGTTTCTAGTCCTTCTCTTCTATTACAGTATGCAACTCTTACGTAAGTGCAACTTAGAGTAAAAGTTGCTGACTGTTTCGACCTAGTTTTAAAAGTTAAGAGCCTATTGGCTCTTGAGACTTTTGTAAGCTTTGCTCTTTTACACTATTCTGTAGAAAGAGAATCTGTACTTCTCCTGCCCCAAACTAGGTAAAAGTAAGGTAGGTAATGTTTTTTGTTGTTGTTGTTGTTGTTGTTTTTTTTCAGGAGATGCAGCTTCTTACTCAAATTTTTTTTCTCAAAATTTGCAGGTTATTTATAAACAACTGTAGAAGAACTGTAACTGTGATGTTTGATGTTTGAATAATGGCAATGAACGATAGCGTTAATATCTTGAGCTCTGCTTATCTGGCAGTGGAGTATATAGACTCTTTCTTGCCTGATAATCCACTACAGCAACCATTTAAAAATGCTTGGAACTACATGCTGGATAACTACACAAAGTTCCAGATTGCAACCTGGGGATCACTTATAGTCCATGAAGCTTCATACTTCTTGCTCTGTGTACCTGGATTCGTCTTCCAGTTTATACCATACATGCAAAAATATAAAATTCAGCAGGTAAGATAAAGCCTTGAACTCCATGCTTCCTGATTTCTCTTTTAACATATGAAGCAGAGATAACTGTGGGATGTTACCTTCTGATTTAGATGAGTACACTTTCTCTCTCGCTGTGTGTGTTTTGGAAGTGACAGGACAAAATTGCAATGTGTGGGAAGAAAGGGATAGAACTGGATTTGGGGAAGCAAAGAGGGTTTTTCTTTTTCTTTTTTTTTTTTGGGGGGGGGGGAGGTGGAGGGGTTCCTGTCTGCCATGGACATAATTTAGAGAAAACAGGATGTTGGTCTTTGAATGGGTAAAGCTAAATATCCTCTAGGCAAGTATATGCATAGATGATGAAGCTCTCTGGAAGGTATAATAGAGTAAGGGTAGTTTGTCATAGAGATGGGAGTTAGTATTGTGAAAGCTCTTTCACGTGGTGCAATTACATCGTGTTGAGACTTAATAGCAAGGGTCCCTCTTAAAGTTTCTCTGTGTACACCCTCTTAAAAGGTTTTCAAAATATTTTAAAAATGGAGAAGGCCTAGGATGGGCTACTCGCTCCTAAATGGTTTTAAATATTAGTAATTGGCAAATATATATCTAGTATGCAAGGATTATTGTTTTCCCCCCATTCCTTTGTTTTTGCTTGTAATATGAATTTGAAATAAAATTAATACTAATTTCTAACATTACTACAGTAGTTGATAATATGTCTCGCTGCAAAAACTAGGTATGTGAAGAAGTAAATTGTTTTGAAAATGTTTAAATCTTCAGCTTCTGTTTGTATTTCTTTTGCTCTGGAAGTACATTTTGTGTTGTGTAGAAGAAAAGCTAAATTAGGTTTGCATTAAACTGTTAAGTCTGAAATGCTACTCTTAATTACAAATAGTGAAATAACAAGAATTATTTGGGGTGACTGATAAAGAACAACTTTAATTRGAGACCCTTTAAGTTTTGTGAAAAGTTATCTTAGAAAAATGAAAAGTTTGGGAATCTGTGATGAAACTGAGTCTAATCCCCTGCAACTTGTGTTGCCTGAGTTGATTTGTGTTATGGAAGGAGTGGCTACCAATTTTTAAAGGTGAAAGGATTAGAGAAGTACAGCATGAAACCTTTCTCAGGAAAGGAAAAGGAACCACAGACTGAAATGCATCAGCCTGTTGTGACCTGGACACTTTTGCAGTCCTGATATGTTTGGGATATTAAATTTTAAGTGTCTTTTTCCTAAGTAGTTTCTGAAGGAAATCTAAGTTTCAGAGGCAGCTTTAGAAGCTAATATCTTTCTTGGGTAAATTTCACATATTTAGGATAATTCTAAAGTATCAAACAGTCTATGATCATTTTGGGGTAGACCTAATTGCTTCCATCTTCAATGTCGTTCCCTTCTCCCCCCCACCCCACCCCAAAGAATCCTATTTAGTTTAGTTTTGGGGTTTTCTTATAAACTACAGATAGAGCAAGAAAGGACATTCTTTTCACTGTTACTTCAAAAACATCTTGAAACTTAATGGTGATAAAACTTTCTCAAGAAATGTTCTTTGTTGGAGTGGTTCATCAGCTGTTAAGAGACTTTATACCTATCAAACAGCAGAATCTTCTCCAGCAGAGTAGCGGTGTACATAAGTTGCTAAAGTCTCTAAGTTGCTGTATCATCTTAAACTGCCCACAAGGGTTTCTTTTTCAGATGCATACTAGAAGTATGTAATAGAACTGTCTCTTCCTGCTTCTTTCTAGGATAAACCAGAAACATGGGAAAAGCAGTGGAAGTGTTTCAAAACACTCCTCTTCAATCATTTTTTCATTCAGCTGCCTCTGATCTGTGGTACTTATTACTTCACAGAATATTTTAACATCCCATATGAGTGGGAAGAAATGCCTAGATGGTAGGTGGATATTTCTTATTTGTTGATATAGAATTGCATGAAATTTGAGGCAAAATACAATAACAATACAATGACAATAACAAATAGTGTCATTAATGTGCTGTAACTKGACTTTCTTGTTATGTAAGCTATTAATTTTGTGTTGATTGATACTTAACTGCTACAGGAGCTAATTAGAGCTTCCCAGAGGGTTTTTTTTTAATGATCCCAAATTCTTCAGAGGAGAGGGGGATTAG
Organism: Rhea americana; assembly: GCF_003343005.1. Classification (NCBI taxonomy): domain Eukaryota; kingdom Metazoa; phylum Chordata; class Aves; order Rheiformes; family Rheidae; genus Rhea; species Rhea americana. The sequence continues at coordinate 2,363,894 of NW_028186757.1, read as the reverse complement.
AAGATAGTTCATGGAGGCAAAGCAGAATTCATGATGGCTTGGATTAGATATTGGACTTTGTGTCTTTTTGTTTAGTTCAACGTGTTCTGATTTCCTGTAACTTCCATTAAGTGTTTCTTTCTTCCACCCTGTTGTTTTATTTCATAGCAGCAGTATGTTCCTCGGGGGAGAGAATGCACCACCTGCTTCTCATTCCTCCTTTTTGCTCTAAATTAATATGCTTTTACACAAAACTAAATCTAGCTAAAGATGCTTTGTTTTCTTTTTTTTTTTTTTTTTTTTTTGGCGACCACCGAGATCTACACTCTTTTTTTTTACGACGCTCTTCCGTTTTTTTTTTGGCTGAAGTTGTTCCTTACGGCAGTACGTCATCTTTCTCATCAGTTATTTTCTGTCTTGTTCAGGTACAGTTCTGTCTTCCCCTATCTAGGGTCTTACACTGACTACAGATTTTTAATATATACTCTGTGTGTAGTGCTGAAATTACAAATAATAATTTGTTATACCGCATGCTTACTCACTTCAGCATATGAACTGATGAGCTGATAGGTACAAAGGCCAATGTACTTGTTAGTTAATATTTTTGGTATTTTAAATAGGTAGTGCCAATGCACTGTTAAGTTAGTAATATGTGGCGTTTCCCAGATATATTGCAYCCTTGTTAGCAAAGAAACGATTCTATCTTTCAAGATTTTGCAAAGATTGAAATAGTTTATAACTAATAGTTCTTCTGCTGTTTTAAAGGTATGTTCTACTTGCACAATGTTTTGGATGCGCAGTCATTGAGGATGCCTGGCACTACTTCCTGCATAGATTATTGCATCACAAGAGAATATACAAGTACATYCATAAAGTTCACCATGAGTTTGTAGTACGTATTCCTTGAATTWTTTCAATTTGTTTTTAATGCATGCCTTTTCGTACATCTTCAAGATGATAATTGGATGCCTTCAGGATTCTTCTCCCTTTTGACAGTGGGACAGATGTCTTTTCTTGAACTCTATGACAAAAACAGTTTTTCATTTTCTTTCTGAAAACATTGTGTAGCTTTATTTCATTTAATGAGAACGAAAAATTGCACTCAAGTGTTTGGCTGAAGTTTGATCATATCCATTGAACTAGGTGAAAGCAAGCTTTGTAAAAGTATTTCTGATGTTTGTTGTTAGGGAGGGATGGTATATTTCTGGTTCCAATTTGTTGGTTCTCCACCATCTAGGGTGTTATCCAGTATCTACTGATCCCCAGAGCACTTTCTGTACAGGCTGTTCCTGAACTGCCTGCCTGTCTGTGCCGTATGCTCAGCACGTTTGATCCAAGGAGGGGTTATAGCTTGGGTATGGGCCTCTGGAAGCGCATAGCTGCTTGTGTGAGGTTGTATGAAGCACACAGTGCTATACAGAGAGATCCTGGGTAGTGCACATTTATTGCTGTTGGTGCTGACTGTGAGCACAAGGCAGTGAGCACTGCCTGGAGGTGGCACTGTTCTGAGACAGGTAGGGTCCAGCAGTGCTTGTATCCTATAGTTAGTAGAGCCGTCTTTGGACGGCACTGTTTCTGGATCACAGGAGTCGGGAGCTACTGTGTTTATATGCTACTTTGGTTCAGTTTATAAACTGTACTGTGCCCAAAATAAATTGCAGGCTACTGTGGCTAGGGCAGTTTGCATGGATTGCAGGTAATACAAAGCATAGTAATAATTAATGCATGTGTATGTTTGCAGCAGCAGCTGCTGTTTTCCTTTAGATCTTGGGAGTCCCTCAGGTCTCTAGCAGGAACAGAAGCAGCTTCTGGACATTATTCTTGTGAGAATGAGTAGCAATTCACATGGAAGTGATCTGTAGACCAATCGTTACTTTGCTAAAAACATTCTGTAATAATAAAAGGTTTAAAACCTTCCTTAAGCCAAAGTGTACTTTATTTTTTCAGAGAAACTTATATCCTTCAATAATAGCCTTAAACTAATTCTTAATTTTCTCTAAGCGTTCTACTTTTAAAAACTTCATATGGAATCTTTTTGGTAAACTAAATGTAGGAATGACTCTTTAGCGTGTGTATATGTMTAAAGGAAAGAAGATGCTTTATTTCAATCTCAATATTTTGAACAGTAAGGACTTAAAAAAAAGTCAAAGATGAAGAGTGTTTGGGGGGGATTCTTGTTTTTTTTTTTTTTTTTTTTTTTTACATTTTTTTATAAATTTCTAAGTGAATTATGACTCTGAACATTCAAGTATCCTTCCATTTTTTTTTCTCCTTCCAAGCCTAGAAATATAGCAAAGCTGGTAGGAACTTGCCAAACACTATAATATTCTTGAAATAACAGTTTGGCTTGAGGTAATGGTAAACCTAAATAATACCTTGAATTGTTGTAGTGAAGTTCTTGGAATCAGTAGTTGAACTTGGAATACTGTTTTCTGTTTTACCAATGAGGAGCTGAACACTTGTGTTAAAGGCTCTTACTCAGTCAAACAGTTTCTTTTATCCACAAGGTRTTTGTGTGTCCTGTTGCGGTATTGTGGGATGATAGGAAGAGGAAAGTTTCACAAAAAGGTGTAAAAAAATAGAAAATAGTAACTTTTTTTTTCTCACTCTTTTTGTAGTCTCCCTTTGGAATGCAAGCAGAATATGCACACCCTCTGGAAACGCTTATCCTTGGAACTGGCTTTTTTATTGGCATTGTTGTTTTCTGTAACCACGTGATTCTTCTGTGGGCATGGGTAATATGTCGCTTGATGGAAACCATTGACGTACACAGGTGAAATCTTTGTTACTTTTTAATAGCTCATTTTCTCCCCAAGTCCATTTTAAAAATAACTGGCTCTTTTTCCACTGAGCTTTCTGCTGTTTCTTTTGCATTAAAGTGCTTTTATGCATATTGTAAAGAAGTCAATGTGTATTCACTTTCTAGACTATCTTGGCACTAGCAAATCTGAATAGTAATACTGTCTTCTGTTTTGAAGTAGTGTTAATAGCAAATCTTACTGATTGAAAAGGTGTAGCTTGTCAGCTACAGTATCTTGAAGAGAGATTCCCAAATGCTAGGAATATCATTATGATGGCTGACTTGATGCTTCATGTTTGATTTTCAGTATATAAATCATTTTATGCATATTAGAATATACAATCTAACTGTTTTCAAAAAAAAAAATCAGAATGGGTTGGAGAGACTTAACTTGTCTTTGTAGTAAAAGTGCAACCTCTTTCAAATTTGTTTCTAAAATGGTAGTAAAAATTCCATTAGGCTTAGCTAGGCTCATTTGCAAATGAGCATGCTTATATTTCTTGTGTTCCGAGAGGGAAAGGTAGAGCTCATTTTCAAAATGCTAGTATCATGCTTGACTTTGTATCTGTAAATACAATATTAAGCATATATTATTGTAAGCTAATTTTCAACTTTAGTGAAACATGAGCAGCAAACCAACTCATTGTATAAATCATTGCCATTTTAGGAGTTTTTGATTGTAGATTGAGAAGTACATGCTGTAATGTATCACTAATCCTATCAAATATCCTTTGGCAATTACAATTCCAGTTTGCTGTCAGTATGAGGTGTTTATAACAAATTATGTTGCACTCTCCCCACTAGGTGGTGATAGGATGCTTTTCAGTACTACTCAGCGAGAGTTGAAAACCCTTTAAAGCAAACTGTTCTGGTTTTAATGACTTGTATTGACTGTACAATGACTTGTAACTTTTTATTTTGAATTTCAAAYATTAAACACGCATTAAAAGTAAACTGAAAATAATTAAGAATGGAAGTACTACAGGCTTGGGTCAGCATGACTTCTCCTTTCMGTCACTGAATTAAACTATTTTCTTTCTTAAAGGGAGGACTTTAACAGCCACTTGAGAAACAGCTGTAATTGAGATGCTGTTTGAGCAGCTGAGATAAAAATTTAAACTATCTTTTTAATGTCAACAAGCTATTAACATTATTTCTTCTTCGTAATATAGCCTTTGAGTCTGCTGGATCTACTAAACCAGCAGGAAGTCATCTGCTGTAGTCTTGTAGGTGTCTTGCTTAGT
>NW_028186757.1:2351337-2359816 GCF_003343005.1 Rhea americana | reverse complement strand
CCAATGTGGGATAGGTTACAGAAGCATTTGGTGCTAAGACAGGAGGTGGTTTGTTTTTCCTTTCTTCTCATAGAAGCAATGAACTTATTTTACCTCATGGAACAGCTCACTGTAACTCTTCTATTAAACCAATGTTAAGATGATTACTTTTGGGCCTTAGAATATCAAAATATCATTTCCATTTTGTAAAAAAAAAAAAAAAAAGGGGGGGGGGATGTTATAGTCTCTATTTTTTTCAAAATAAAAAAATAATTTACTATTCCCTCTCTGTTTTTCTCCCTTACAGTGGCTATGATGTTCCTCTGAACCCTCTTCATTTGATACCCTTCTATGCTGGGGCCCGTTTTCATGATTTCCATCACATGAACTTTATTGGCAATTATGCTTCAACCTTCACATGGTGGGACAGGATCTTTGGTACAGACTCTCAATTCATTGCCCATAAAGAAAAAGAGAAGAAACAGCAGCTCATAACAAAAAAGAAGGCTAACTAAGCTTCCAGTGTAAACATTTTGATGCTAATACTGGTAGTCTACTTCTGCTTTTCTTTCAAAGCAAAATGATTATCAGGTATTAAGCATAAATCTTATTTCTTGGCTACTAAGTGGTAGGGAAAAACCGCTAATGACACTGCAGTATCTTCCTAATGGGAATGCTTTCTATTTTATACATAAGTGCTGCATATATATTTTAACTACAAACTTAAAGATGATGCAAAAAATCTTGGATTACTTGGATCCACTTGTTTGCAGGAATTGCATTCAGTTTAGTCTTTAATATTGCCCACTTTGGATCTAGGTAATATTATAAATGTACACTGAAATTGGACTTAACTTTTTAAAAATATATGTTCTCAGATTTGTAGTTTCAAATAGAACATATGAACTGGTATCAGCACTGTTATTTACGTAATGGGTAAAATTTGCTTAAAACCAAACATCTGTTAGTAAGGAGCTTGGGCAGGCCATCTGCACGCTGAATAATGTGAACTGTTAATACCAGAAAAGCTGGCTAAATGTTAGTTAGCAGAGACATTCCTGATCTTGATTTATTACATTATTTTAAATTACAAATAAAAAGGATAAAATTTTTTATTTGAAGAAACCATTTTTTGCTGCTTTTCAAAATTGCTCTGTCAGTGTAATTAGCATTTACATTACATTCCTTTCTGTGTGTTGTAATTTGCTGAACTGACTTGTTGCTATATTTGCACTTGTGACTGGTGGAATAAATGTGGTTTTGGTTTGAGGTGTATTATACATTTCGTATGGTTTTTAATACAAAGCTGACAAACTTAGGGTATGGTGTATTACTGTCTTCATTATTGAAGGATTTTTTTTTTAAGTAGCTTTCTAAGTAGTTTACAGCTAAAATGATTTTATAGTGACAGCAGTAAGAAATACAAGCTGAGAACATCTTGTAAATTCTCCTGGTTTTATGTTTTGAAGGACTTAACTACATGCAGCTACTCAGTGTAGCTGCAACTCTTGAGCCGAACACATTTTTAAGTCAGTCTACAGCTTTTACAAGCACTAGATGTTAAGATTCTGACTTGTGCTACTGAGAGACATAATTCCAATATTGTTGAATCTATTTTCTAAACACTTGTATTGCACAAAAGTAACAGTGAAGGCATTTAGGACTAAATCCTCATAAAGATCTTGCATTTGAATTTGCTGCTGTTTGGACTGCAAATATTACTTAATCTGTCCTAGAAACTTTTGATAGATGCTTGCAGCTTTTGCTCACTCGAGACCACTCAAATTCTGATGCTGCTTCACTTGCACTCTATTATAATCCTCAAAACAGGTGTTCCTGTGAAAGTATAGATCGAATAACATTAGCTCCTCTGTTTTATTAGAAGCCCAAACAGAATGGTTGGAATATTACTTGAGAAATGGTAGGGGTTCCTCTTCTCTATTCCTCTTCTGCATGTGTTTGGTGCTACCTTTTCATTTCTTCTGTCTCTACCCCTGTTGATTACAGCCAAGTGAGATTCTTTCTTGTCCTCCCTCTTACCCTTTCCTCAAAAAGAAAGAAAAAAACACTTGGCTATGGCAGGTGAAATCCCTTAGTTGTTCAGTTTTAGCAGGAACTTGGTCTTAAGATTTCCTAAGCCCATATGTGCTACCAGCCTGAAYTAACAAGCCGTTTTGAAAGCCAAGCTTACTGAAAGTGCGGGGTGTGCTTACACCAGTGATGAAAGATACTCTACCTGGTGCAGTAGAAATACTGCTGAAGCAGTTGAAGAGCCAAAAAAGCTGAGCCAACTTTAGGTTTTTGACTGGATTTAGCACTACCTGCTGGGTAGCTCCTCCTTAAACTTGTTTCCTATGAAGCCGCCTTGATCCTGTACCTGTTGCAGCGAGGAAGCAGTCTCCTGCCCGAGTGTGGATTCCTATAGGTGGCAGAGTGCTCCAGCTAAGCAGCTGAGGTGAGTTCTACAGCTGTGAAGGCTATAGGAGCATACACAATGTTCTTGTTTAAGAGACAACTCCCACTACAAAAGGGGAGGAAAGCTGTGATCAAAATCCTGATACCTTGCTGTTATATACAAGGCAAAAGAGAAACAGTGGTTTTAAGTAATAATGGAACTGAGAGAGTGGGGAGGAATAGGGTTTTTTTTTGTTTGGTGGTGTGTGGTTTTTTATTTATTTATTTTTTTTGGTCAATTATCATCTGCCCTTTTGGAGTCTGAGTTTGTATTCTGGTAAACTTCTCTCAAAACGTAGGGCAGAAAAGCAATGAGTGCTTTATTTACAGTAAGCTGACAAGTCTTTATGTTCTAAGAAACAGCAAATTTTTCATATAGATTTAGTTTAAAATTCATGGCTGTTCTTGAAGGTGCTATCCTTGCATCGAAGGTGACTATTAAGTATCAATTACTCATTTAACTTTCCAACTGCATATTATTTTTTCTACTACGCAAACTATTTTAGTTTTTCACATTACTAAAATTAAACTACTCCCCATGGAAAAATTCATCCCCTTGCTGTGATACTATGCAGATTCTTGTAATTAAAACAACAACAACAAAAAAAAAMCTGATATATAATTTATGCTTTCTGGGGAACAGATATAAAAGCAAAGGTGCTTGTGTGCATGTGTCAGGAAAGCAAGAATCATAAGACCTACGTCCTACTTGTGTTTCTGAAGAAGACTGTGTTACTTAGGGCCAGATCCAGAAAAAGGACTTTTTTGAGGCTCACGTGGAAAATGACTGTATTTTAAAAGTATACTCAAAGTCTCTCTCTGTTGCCCTGTTGCTGCCTGCCCCGGGTATCTGCATATACCTCAGACTGCCCATGTCCTAGCAGAAGTCCTCGATTTAAGTCTTGATTCTTGCCCAAGCCCAGAAAGGCTGTAAGCAGCTTGCAGAAATAATTGCTATCCAAAATGTAAGTATGCTCTGGTCTCCATTTATATCACAGGTGAGAAAGGTGATAATAGTTCAGCTTATTGSAAATCAGGAGATCAGGGCAGCTGGAGATGCTTCTGTAGCCTGGCAAAGGGGTGTGTTTACTCAGCTGCGCTGATGAGGGATTTGAGGCTCTTTTCTGTTACTTATTGCAGAATGAGCCTCTGCTGAGATGTCTAACTCTCTCTGCGTCTGGAAAACTGGCCAGAGATGGGCTCCAGGAACCAAATGCTAAAAAACATATATAGCAGCACATGCTTTTATTAAAGCTGATACTTTGTCTTGAATTTTATAATGTGGATTTGAGGCCTTTGAATGAGGGCTACTAATTCTTAATTTAGTGAAATAAATAAAAGTATCTGACTTTTGTCTAATCCAAGGTTAATTGAAATGAACAGGAATTTTTTTTAGTGAGTCTCATAACTTACATTTGCCAAAGGCATAAATAGTGTTTCATCTTGAGAAATGCCTTACCTATCCATCTTGATTTGAAGACATCAAGAAATAACTCATTGATAGTTAATTCTGTTGACAAAACACAACAGGTTAAGCTGGATAAATAAGTGTGCCTATTCTGCTTGATTTACCCTGGCTGCAACTTCTTGCCGTTGGTTCTTGTTACAGTTTTCTGTGGTTGATTCAGGACTCCCAGTGCTCAATGTTTTCCGTCTGTAAATGTAATAAATACTCAAATCACTTTCCAATTATATTTTTCATATCAGAACGTATCATACCCTGTGCTGCAGCGAGGTATTTTCTCTATTTCTCAAATGCCTTTTGTAGCTTGTCTGAATTTTCAGCAGCTTTTTCAAGGTGTAGGCATGAGAACTGTGTGTAACAGTTCCCAGTCATTCTCTCCAATACCACATTGATGGTATAATCACGTTTGCTATTTCCTGTGCTGAAATATTATTTCTTTAAATGGGCTTGATTTATTAAGTAACCCAAATCATACTCCAGAGCTCCTGTATCCTTATTATTCCCTGTTCTGCCAATCTGTGCATCACCCACAATTTTTGTCAGGTTTGGTTCACATCTATTTCTGTAATAATTGAATAAATTAGCCTCTGGATTTGAAATACCAATCTCTGGAGAAGACCAGAAAAAAAACCTCACATTTGACAGTGAGTCAATACTTATATATATATAAACCAATTTTCAATACTTTAAAAAGGGTATTATATGGTACTTTCTCTGCATAAGAATATTTTGTGGTATCACCATGATATCTCTCAAAAACAGCATTGTTGGTGTCTCTCAAGCCTAGTATCACCCTGGAAGGAGTGATCTGTGTGTGTAATCTGAAACAAGGGGCAGTAATAAACTGCTGCCATTTATGTAGGTATGCAGTGTGTCAGTATGACTGTCAGATACCTAAGATTCATGTAAAATGTGTCAGTCTATAAAAGGTTTCTATATAGATTTGTTACATATATAACGATATTCACCTCGCCAGCAAGAATACACCAAGCTCCTAAATACCTGGTGGGGGTGAGTTTTGGTGATACAGGTGAGTCAAGCATCTGTCAGGTGGAGACAGAGAAGAAAAGGTAGGTTGGAATAAGTAAATTGAAGGTGATTTACTTTCCTTTCCTATGCCTTGTTTCTGTCTGGATTTTTAAAAATACGTTCTTTATTTATTTGTATTTCCTTTGCCCTGCCTTATATTAAGCCTGCTCTCGAGGTGCTGAGTAAAGCCATAACTTTCCGTTATCTCGCTACCGTTTTCCAGGTATCCGTTGCTGAGTTGTGCGAGGTGTTTTGGGGGATAGTAATACAAGTCTCTGTGTTGAAGAAGGTTCCTCAAGAGACCAGAGCTGCCAGGTAGGGAGAGGTCTAAACTCTGAGATTGTGTGCAGAATCAGCAGTAAAACAGCTTTTGTTAAAGCTTGTTCAGTTATCTCTGTCTCCAGTTATCTCTATCTACTTGTCCAATAATTTATCAAAAATGAGATCAGATGTTTTATTTTTTAAATTGATTTTAACTGTTATATTTCTATCCATAATTTCGTGATGAACTGAATTCCTTATTGATTTATTTTTGTGATCCGACCTGGTCTTTTAGAACATTTATAACCTATAACTATTCTTTCTGAATAGTTGTTAATACCTTAACTAATCTTTCAGAATTTTTTCAAGATTGCAAAATGCAGTATAGCTGAATAGCAGGCCGATAACAGTCCTCTGATGAGTTCTTTAAACATCTACTGACTTGGTCTTACTGAGAATGTGCTTCTCTTACATATTCTGTTCAGCATCCTGCTTGGTTATTTGTGTGCTAGAAAATACTTCCTCCCTCATACAATACAGTGCAGCATCCTACTTCTTTCCAAATATAAACTAGAAAATTTAACAGAATATTTCTGTAGCACCCTTATTAACAGTACATTGTTGTTAATAATGTAAATCTCTGCTCTCCATCACAGTGGTGGTAAGATTTCTGTTGTTCCCAGTGTATTTATAAATAGTTTACAAATAGCTTTAGGGTTCTCATTAAGTTTAGAAAAAAAATATTATAGCCTCGTCTGCTTGTCTCGTCATACAAATGAAATAGCACAAAGTTACTGAAGTCTTATAAGTAGAACTGTCTGAGTGTGAGGATTTTTTAAAAAACAATATTTATGTATATACTTGCTGGTGAATTGCTGATTTGCTAAAAAGAAAGGTTCAGGCAAGCCAGAACTACTTGAGCATTTGTATCACATTCTCAAAATTGTTCACATTCACCAAAGAGAGAGACAGACAAAATGGACCTGAAATCTGCTGGTAGGTGATTTGTCTGGGCAAGGAGTACCTGAGATCTATTCCCGTTTTGGTTAGCATGGTTAGCTTACGCTAGAATATCCRGGAGCCTGGTTACGGGTACGGCCTGGGAACGCCGCAGTGGTTAGGGTAGTCCTCTGAGTCTCAGGCAAATGCGAAACTTTTTTCCGTATTAGGAAGAAATTTGACCTTCATCTCAGGTTACTGTGGACATCTCTGAACTATGGAAAACAGGAGAAGGGAATGAGTATAAAGGAAGTCAACAATTTAGTCCACCTACTCAGGTCTGTGAATGTTCCTAAACTCTCTGTGAATCTAATCTTTGTTTCTAAATCCCGTATTAAAAGAGGTTAGTATGCGTGAACTCAGAATGAAAGACTTATTTGATAGCATACAAAACTTTCTACACAAGATGTAGGCATGCATGCATCTATTTTTGTAGGAACATATTAATTTTTTTTCAGATTAACCAGTAAGGAAGTTATTGAAAATTCATTCAAGGCTAATTATGAAACTTGAATTGTGTAGTGGAATTATTATAATTCATTATTTGAAGAGTTAAAAAAGCTGATTTGTTGAGTCTAATTTTATCTTTGCTTTTAGTGACATATTTTGGGGAAATAAATTTGAATGGAAGCCAATGAGTGTTGCTACCCAGCATAAAGTTCTTCATGACTAATCAGAAAGTTCTCCTAGATGATGATACTGTAACTCTAAAATCACAGGTTTGGTAGGTTTGTTTACTTTTTATATAAGGAGTAAGGGAGAGTACAGGAGGAAAAAAATAAAATTTAGCTTGTGAGGAACTTAACCAATAAAGTTCATGAAGGAGGAAACTTGAATCTTCTGAATGTTGGATCAACGACCTTATTTTCAGTTCATCTTGGAGCTCTGAGAGTGTTACATATATAACATGTAAATTAAGTGATGTGAAGCCGTAAACAAGATTATACTATAATTCATGCTGGGAGGGGAGAAATCAGAGGGATGCTGAGAACAAGTTTGTATTTGCATTATTGCAAACCCAGAGCAGATACGGCACAGCATGATAAACGTCCTCCAAAACTTTATAGCAGGAAGGAAGGAGAGATGAGGGCTTCAGAGGACTGCTGTGAAGGTGCCTTTGCACATAGCTGCGTTGTCATAACCCTGGAATTAAAGTGGGACGAGGAAGCTTCTGGACCTAGTTGGCTTTGAAAGACAGTAAGGTCAGGGGGAGCTGACCTTTGGGTATTTGTGTAAAAAAAAAGCATACCAGCTAGTCCAAGACTGACAATCAGGACACAGAAAGATACCACGTATATGTGTACACACAGACATAAATACAAGTGTATTTTCAGGTCTGTGATGAAGAGCTTTGCTTTGCCAGCATGGTGCTTGTACCCATGAATACCTGATCAAGGTAGACTCACAGCCAAAAAGTACTTGTAACTGCTTTGCAGATGATGTACCCAGATCATTTGGCAGGCTCTTGGGCATGGATGCATGTTGTGGGACTTCGGATGTGTCTCACGCTATATTGCAAGTATGATTTTCAGGGCTGGTATCACCAAATRCCAGGAATATTAAGGATGTTCTCCTAGAAGACGTTAATCTTCATTATCTTCCTGCTTGTAACTAAACAACCTGTAATTCAGGAAAACAGCCATTGGGTTGCAAAKAGTTTATTAAACTTTCTGAAAACTGATTCATTACATTGTTATTTGGTGATGGAGGAATATGTCTTACAGGATCGCCTTTTAGATGATTTGTTAAAAGGCTAGGTAAACAGGTAAGGAATTATAGGGAACAGGGTTCCATTTGTAGAAAGATTTGAAYGTCTGAAAAGTTTTGAGTGAGGCTTTGTGTCCTTTTAAAAAATTTATATGCAAGTTGCTCTTCAGCAGGTATACTTTGGGAAATGCAAGAGTCGTCTTCCACGGGCTTTTCTGACATAGTCTAAACTCCTATGAACACATGTTGAAAAACTAGATGACTTCAGAAGTTTTTAATATCTGTGCTCTAGAATAGATTGTGATTTATTAATATATTGTGAACAGCTTCTCACGACAGTTGGCCCATTGAACATAGCGGGATTTGCTTTCTGAGTAAGCGTTCCTCAGTATCAGAAAATATTCTCCGTTATCGCTTGCGTTCTGTCCTTTGGTTTCCACGACGCCGCAAAGCTACTTTCAAAGATCATTAGCTGCTTTGTTTATATTTTGCCCTGTAACCTCAGCCAAATAAATACCCTTGCGTTATCCTGCAGTAGCGTATWTGAATCCCGGGGGAATATCGGCGTTTCAGGGGAGCGAAGCG